>NC_056732.1:859083766-859151266 GCF_019279795.1 Protopterus annectens | reverse complement strand
ATCATCATATACACAGGGCATGGTCTGGGGGTACAAGAGGCCTAGGCTGTGCCAAACAGTTGACAGCATGTGTGTGAGTCAGTAAGATGTGCTGCTTAGCTGGACCATGGAGAGATGCCATGTGTGTCTGTTGGTGATCTGCACATGACAGTGATGATTGAGTGTGTGCATGTACACAGTCAAACCAAGTGCTAGCCCTATGCATGTGTTTGTTGGACAGCTATGGATCGTACATGGCAGAGTGGACAGTTCACCATCACCAGCCATGATCACAGGAACTGGCTCTGCCATGTGTGGCAATGGCACCACCATGCTCAGTGTCAGATGCAGTGCTAGTGTCTGATGGTGACTGGTGTGTGCTGGGCCCATGTCCCACATGGGACCACCAATGACCATGTGCTCATGGCCTGCCATGTCATGATGTTGACAGCACACTCCCTTCTGTAGTGCAGGAGCTACTGCCACTATGGTAGTGTGCTTGTGCATGGCCACATGGGCTCTCAGCAGATGGTGTTGCTGACCTACTTCCATGTGTCCGATGACCTACACCCAGCAGATGTTCCTACACAGACAACATATAGTCAAGGACTGACAATGTCTCAGCCCATTGTCTGTCCACTACATCAGTGAAATGATCCATGGCATCACCAATATGGTGGAGGGAGTCACAGATATCAGACTGTGCTGCATCCATAATCCTCAGCATCCATATGGTGCTGCATTCAGAACATGCCAATGCCTCCATGACAGACCGAAACATGCGTCGAGTGACTTGTGTTGTGACACCTGTGACAGGTGGTGGATGGACATCAGTCCTCCTTGGAGCACCCCTGTCAATCTGCCTGTGTGGGACCTTGACAGCTCTCTGGCTATGCCTAGTGTCTACATTCACTGATGACATAGTTGCCACACTCTCCTGCTTGATGTTGCCAAACTCTGACTGGCCAATATCTGTGGCCACAGGGGACTGGGTTTCTGTGGGCATACTGACTGCATGCCGGGACACTAGGGGAGAAAGTGGGATGTCAACCCATGAGACAGATTCAGCCCTCAACAACCCCACCTGTGCCTCACTATGGCCACCATCATCATCAGAGTCCGATGAGACACTGACATCAGGTTGTGAGAGGAACACACTCCAACCCCCACATTCACCTGTGAGGAGGAAGGCGAAATAAGTACATTACTACCTGCACTATTTTGTATGTTATCCACACGCATACACCTACAGGTGAGGAGCTACAACTGCATTACACATACCTCATCTTATTTCTGATCCCATACACAACAAACAAGCAGACTACAACAGACACAGGCAAGACAAGCTCTTTATAACATGCACTGCAGCTACATCGAGTTAATGTTGCCAGTACTATACACCTGTGTGTTAATCAATATGTCAGTGTATCTGATAGATCTACACCTAAAACACAGTGAACCCATCTTGGGAACACTATGACAGTTGTAGTATCACTGCCTCAGGTATGTACCATCTCCATATTGTGTATGAACAGGCATCTGTGAGTGACTGCCTCCTGTAGAGCAGACTGCATAGACCTTCTCAAATATAAGTCCAAATGTGTTATTGCTCCTGCAAATACACAACTCTGATTACCCACTCAATGCACGCCAGTTAAGGCCTCCGAAATTGACCATACAAGTATTGTACTCTGGCTAAGAATAACAGTTGTGCCTAGTTCAAAATGTCAGCCATTAATATTCTTAGGGTATATATGATCTGTACAACAACAGTATCACACTTACTAGGTACAGAATCTTGAACTCCGGCCACACCTGACATACCTATGGAAATGTGAGGGAGAGGTATTGTCAGCAAAGCCAAATGTGGCACTGTTACAGCATAATATGTTCATATATCAACATGTACAGTAGCTCATGTGATACTGCCTACATTGCTGACATTCTGAGTATGTGTGCACAAGTGTACCTTAAAACCAAACCACTCCACCAATGCAGATAGACCTGACACCTATGTATTGGTAAGCAAAGACTGCCATAGTGACTGATAAAGTATTACACTGATGAACACAGGAAGCTTACCTGGATGCTCCTCTGCTGTGGATGCTGTAGCACCCACCTTCATGATGTATGGGGTGATGGATGCTTGGGAGCTGGTAGTGCTCCCAGGTTTGCCAGGAGTTCCTCTGTAGCCAAGAGTGGCTGTTCTGCTGCAGGCCCTCCACCAGTGGCAGCACAGTCCCTGGCCACAGCAGCAGCCCTTTGCCGTGCAGCATTGACTACATCTGTGCCCCAGTGTCTGACCTTCTCGTAAGTTCTATCCTGTAGGCCTACTTGGTTGACTGCTGTGACAAGGTCAACCAACAGTGCTGTACGTTGTTCATGATGCTGGTAAGTCTTGGACAGCAGAATGTTGTGACACAGTCTGAGGCCATCCAGAATGACATTATTTTCAGCTTCTGAAAATGGCAGGTGCCTCCGATACATTCTTTCTGAAAGACAACAATAGGGGAACACATCACAAGACCAGATGCATTGATATCCACTGTGTATGGACCCTGCACATCCAAATTGGCCTCCACTATCCACTGGTACCTCCCACACTATACCCTACAGTCTATCAACTTACTATGTATGTCTCTATCACCAACATAGTAGCAATACTGGTTATATCCCTGTGTGCCATGACAGAGTGTGCTCTATGTCTCTACACCCATCAAGGACATCTGCTGTGGTGTGTCCCCTGTGGGCAAAGTCCCACTACTATGTCCTACGGCCGCAGTCAGACACATAGGTGTGTGTTATTACAAGTATATAGGGACAGTCCAGTAACAACAGTGTGCCACAATGGCAGACAGCAATGCAAACCTGCTGTAGTATATCCTCCCTGTAGGCGTCATAGTTCTCCATTACACAGATGTTTGCTGAACGTGTAAGTGTGCCTGATATATGTGGTCCTTTTGGCACACACTTGAAGATGTCTGGTGAGTGGCTGGCCAATAACTGATGGTTGCTCTCAGAATATAGAGAATCTGGATGTCACATGCCACAACCCTCAGAATACAGTTATGCTAATTTAATATCTGTTACTCTATTCATACTGTCACTTTGTATTACCAATATGTACACTCTATTACAGAGGTTTGGTCTGTGTCCCCCCAGTAATAATGACTATGACCTGACTTCCTTCTGTAGGAGGTTGCCAGGTATGTTAGCCATAGCTCTCGAGCAATGGCATACGAATGTTGACTAAACTGTGACCTAGCCAGAGTACATCAGGGACAGTCAGGGACACCTTTACAATGTCTGAACTATTCCTGTGTGACATTCACAAACTATGAGGAGCTGAATGACAGCAAATTATGTGATATGACAGCTGTGTCCATCCTTACTTACTGTCAATATGTTTAACACATAATCCAGTAGAATTCATACAGGAGTCAACCATTGTAGGATGGAGCTAGAGGGCCTCAGCTGTGATGTAATTGACAGCAGACACAGTTGAGAGGCATGCCTGCAGCTGCTAGACAACAGAGTATCAACTACATGTCATTCCCAGAGATGTACTACAGGCCTACTGTTGTAATCCCTTTTCGACATAACTGCATCCTCCCATCTGCAGCCATTATATGGGGACTTGTATTACACACCTGGGAGAGTAATCCTGTTATGAAGAAATCCTCAAGAACAATGCTTGGTGAATCACAGTTTGTCATAGTAAAGTAAGTTACAGACCTGTTACCCATAGGCAGTAGCTTGCCTTTTGTACGTAATGCTCATTAACAGGTAATTGCCTGTGCATCAATCTGTGGCTCATATGTGCTAATTGCATCCAGAACAACTGGGCTGCAGTTTCAATAGCCAATGACATAGGACAATAGTGCAATATTTAAGGCCTTCATGTAGGCCTTGGCCCCTTTCTTAGTCTCAGAGATGGACATTAGTGTGGTGTGGATACTAGAGCATCATAGAGAGTAGGTACCGATACTATGCACTGTTGAGATTTATGAGGTATGTCCACAGTTCTGCATGCTGTGTTTGGCCACTGTTAAATGTCTTTATGATTATCTGGCAGTTCAGTGTTAAACATTGTGGGTTGAGGACAGTAAGGGGGAAGAGACATGTGAGTGTCAGAGGTCATACCCATCAGAATATGCATGCTGCTGCTGCAGCAGCTGCTAGTCTATCAGCTCTGTATGTTTGTAGGGGCAGACTGTGACACATGTCCCTGTCACTTGACCTTTTCCCCCCACCCCTTTATGTATGTGTGTTGTGGGGCTCCCTTGTTCTAGAGGGTTATGAGGTATGGTAGGTCTGTAGCAGGTAGCGTAACATACAGCTGCATATGTTGCAGCCTGCAGCTGCTGCTTTTTGCCGGGTCTGTATTAAAATATCGAACGGAACAAATGTTGAACAGCTGAAATATCAAAAGTGCTATTCAGAATACTTGGTTATGCGGGGGGCTGTGACCCCCACACCTCCCTCTAATTATATATACCAACTCCAAGATTGCACTACAGTGAAGAAAGGGCAAAATACCGATCTTCACTGCACCCCAAACCAACAAACCACAACTCGATGAACAGCACTTTCGATAATCTGGCCACTCGACATTCATTCCATTCGATAATTTAATATAGACCTTTCTTGCCTAGGACTCATAGTGGGGAGTATGTACATGTTGGAGGATGGCAAGCTGTATGTGTCATTGAGGAAGCAATGTCATCTCTGTCGTTACAACTGAGCCAGGGTGAGGGTACCCATAACAGTCCAGTTGAGGCATGTGCTTAAGGTACATCTGTTATGTAACCATGCCAATCAGAGAGTAGTAGGTGACATATAGGTAGGCTATACAAATATGTGCAATGTGTCTCTACCTACAGGCCTGTGACTTGCTAACATGAGTAGAGGTTAATTCAATAGCAGCAACCTGTTTTGGTTAAAATTTCATGACTCAGTCATGATTTGTTGTATTCACAACAATGAAGTTGAAGTGCACCACACTGAATTCGAACCCAGGACTATGGGTGGAAAACTGTACTGCATATATAGTATTTAACAGACTGAGCTACTGAGTCACTACAGAAGCAGGTGTATTTGCAAGATATATGTGCATGCATACAGTCTGTGACAGGAATTGCATTAGCATGTTTTCTGATGGGTATGAGGTGTGATACTCAAATGCTTGACTTGATTTTCAAACCTCTGTCTTTAATGACTTGCCAATACTTTAGCAGACAGATATGTTTTTGTGAAACCATGCCAAAACTAGGGGCCACAACAGTGGACATTCTGCAACAGTCTGTATACTTGACAGCTATACCTGCTATCCTAGGCCTCATGTACATCCATTATTTATTTTGTTGTGTACTAGTGTAGTGTCTGCATCACATTCCCAAGTACAGTGCCAATTTCCCCTTAATATGTACTTGCAGTGTGTCAGTGGCAGTCAGGATATGTTGGTGGAAAAAGCTGGTTCAATTGAGAGTTGAGTGGCCTAGTGGGCTAATGCACTATGCAGTTGTTGACAGGGGCCCATGTTCTAGACATGGCAAGTGTGATTCTTTTGCAGATGCACCTAACACTGTCAGAAACACATAATATGATTAAGGTACTTTTAAGGAGTTTTAAGTGGGTTTGCATGGTGCGCCACACTACTTAGCTCTGCTTAAACCAGAACTAAAAATGAAAAAAGAAAAGAAAAAAGGGCTGATATGAAAGTGGTGAAATGGGGGCAAGCAGGAGGGAAAACATACTGAAAGGCAGGTAGGGATGTGCAGGATAGATGTAGGAAGGACCATAGCTCTCCATTTATTATACAGCAATAGCTGTGCAGGTTTTACAAAATTTGGAATTTGGAGCCTCACACCCTAGAGGGAGGGCTGAGGGCAACATAAATGTCTTGATTGATTAATGTAATAATTAGTTATATCCACTAGACACTTGGACGAAATGGAGAGCCATGTATGGGGTGAATTTTTTTTATAGGACAGGTGCCCCTTTTTTTAAGAAGAGAGTGGAATGTTGGGGAAGGGATATAGGTACATGTGGAGACGTAAGTTGGGTGGGAGAGGGTGCAGTTTCAGACAGACAAGACAAACAAGGCAGCATACAGGGGTGGTGTGTGACACATGGGGGGGTTTAACACCTTGGACGGGAAGGCTGTTGTGGAATCAGAGGTTCATGTGCTCCTAGATGGCAGCAGTGTGACTGAGCTCCTCCGCCTATAGGGAAGGTAGCTGTGCCAGAGTCTGGGTGCTGGGTCCAACAGGCTCTCAATCCAGCACAGGTGTTGCTCATACCCAGGATGAACTATGCTGTGCAACATCACCATTAGCTGATCCTGGGTGACAACCTCCCCTCCACTCCCATACCCAGGGGAGGGGGACAGGCCACGTCTCCTGAGGTGGTTCCACCTGTAGGGGGTGCAGGGCCAGCAGAGTCACCATCAACAGCTTGGGTCCCAGATGTGCTGGTACCCGGTGCCATGGCTGGCTGAGGCAGGTTAGGTGGATCACCAGGAACCTGCCTACCCAGTTGAGCTGTGGTGTTGAGGTATTGCAATGTGTATAGGTTAGTAATGAACAAACCATTTAGTTAGTTATAACAGCACGCCAGAGCATTGCAAATAACACAGTAACATAACATTGCATAGTATATAGAACACAACAATATGTAAGATAACAGTCAGTATAGTAACAGCATGCCAGTAATAGTTACGGCATAAGACCAACAACATAGGTAATTCAACAAGATATGTTAGTATGCAAGCATTGCAATACATAACAATAATAAAACACAAGGCCCAACATAATGTTTAGGGAACAACATATGTTAATATTAAAACATAACCAATGCATAACAATAATAAATTATAATGAAGATAAGGGGTGGAGGGAGAGAGAAATACAGTCCATTAATACCAGTATAGGTTCTAGAGTTTGCAACAGTACTGTAATACACTCTACAGTTCTGCCCTTACTTTATGTATAGCAGTGCCTTATAGCTGCTGTAGCACGCACATAACACTCAAACTATCTGCATGGGACAGTATGGGCCAAGTAGTAATACCTACAGGTACACAACTACAGAGAACAATTATATGTCAGGTGGAGTTATATAACTACCAAGGTGTACTGTGGATTGATGTAGTGTGACAATGCTATTGACATAATCATGTCGATTATAGATCTGTGACAGAGGGCTTCACCAAAAGGGATTACAGTCAGTGACAGTGTGACACTTGAGAGACTTGTATCATGTACAGTACAGAGAGTATATGACTATCATGCAGTCCTTGGCAGGCATGGGGTTAGACCATCAGCAAACATTCACAGACACACCGGGCATACAGCCATACCAAGAATACACATTTTATGTAGTGTATTAACTTTTATTAGTAGTGTACTTCTTGGCTTTATTTTATGATGTCTTATCATATTCCTGATCAATGCTGTTAATGCTCTGTTACATCTAAATACACAAATTATTAACCCATACTAAGGGCTACCATACCCATTTATCTGTATTTCCTGTGGGAAGAACATCTGTTAACAATACATAACTGATTCATTAATACTTACCAGTACCTATCACTGGATTTGAACCCCGGTCTGTGTGTGACAAGATGTACATCAAACACAGTATTTAACTAACTGAGCTGCTGAGTCAGTGCTGATTGGTGACTGACTAATGTTTGTCTAGAGCTTGCCTGGAAACAAAATATGACCTGGTATTAGTAGTACAGTTTGATGCAAGACTGCAGTGACACTTGAATACACATGCATGAGATTCATGCATGACAGAGATACTAGGTAAACTGTACATTAATACATAGACTGCAGGTGTATACAATAAACACTCAGTGGGTGGAAATATCTTTGACATGTATATACCATATCTGAGCATTGGGTTGGCTCCCTGACCCATATACAGTTGCAGATAATATATTTGCAGTGTACAGCTATTACAGTTTCATACTTGCCTGCAGCATTGTACCTTGGAGCAGGAATGCAGATAGCTAAAATGCAATGGTTAACACAAGACAGTTCTGATATACGCAATCTACCTTGGGTGTTCCTGGTATTGCTTCAGATGTTAGGGCAGAACACATCATTATGCATGTATATGTTAGTACAGCTCTAAATCTACAGTTCAGCATAACACTATTCCTTAGCTAACCTTGAGTCACTTAGTGGTATTCTTTGTGCTTGTATTTCAGAGCAGATGTCATACTCGATTTCAAGACCAACAGCCCTACTTACACACATATTGCAAAACACAGCTTTATTAGGGGTGTCTTCATGCAGTTATTGGTATACTTTTCAAGTATTTATTGCACAACAGTTTATATAATGCAAGTGTTGCAATTCAGCTGTAATTCCACAATTACTGCAATAGAAACTTTACTTCATTAACTTTATCAGGTTTCATGCTTTAATCTTTATTGCACTATACTTGGCAGTAGTCAGTTATTGCAGTACAGGCTTACATCCACATTCATTGCAATACACAAATCTGTACTGTATGCACCTATTGGCAGTGAATGAATTACTCTATCTTGTGTATTCGACTAGAGATTGCAAATTAATCTGTGCTCACCACACTCATGGCAAAATTTGGCTAGGCACCGTGCATGGGCCTCTAAGTTTAAAGCTCTCTCCTCTGCAGCTGTAGGGAGAGAAGCACACCATTATGAGTACCTGTCTATCACACATTCAGATTACATATTGGTAAAACAATATTAACAGTTCTTACAAACATGTGGGGCATTCCCATCCTGAGCATCCTTGACCCAGGTGTACAGAAGTCCCCTCTTCCGCCACTTCAGATCATCATAATGGTGATGGACCTGCTCACCTGTATGGAGGATACCTGTTGCACTGGTGAAATTGTGTGCCAGTCAGTCCCAGGCCTCTGACTTGTACTCTGATCCCTGGAACTGGCCCGACAGCAGTCGGTGTTCATGGTCTTTCACAAAGAGTCCAAACATGACCCTGGAGTCTAGAATGCCCCACTGCTGCAAATGGAAGTATGCACCCTGTCCAGCATCTGATATAGTTCCTGCACAGTTCAAATTCCAACAGAATATGCTGTATTCCTGCCTAGAGTGCTTAATATAGCCTGTTTTCCCGCCCTTATGCACCACTGTGCCATTTTTAAAACTGTGCTGTGGTGCTTAGCACTGTGCAAACCAGCTCACCTGAGCTGAGCACTACTTAAAATGGCAATGTTCAGCAATGCTTAGCAGTGCACAAACCAGCTAAGTGCAGCCAAACAGTGCTTAAACAGAGATTGTTTTAGCAGTGCTTATCTTGGCTTATCATGGCTTAGCAGAGCTTAGCTGAGTGCAGCACATCATGATTTAAAACAATTGGAAAAATGTATATTTAGAAAATGATTGCTTCATTTCTTTTCCCTGTCTTCAAACCTCACACCTAATGCACATAAGGCCATGACTTTAACCACTTGGCTACGGGGAATGCTGCTATACTTTTACATATACCTCTGAGCCAAGATTAAATATTGCTAAACTCCACTCCAGACAAACCCGCTAAGTTATGCTTAAAGTTGACCTTTGAATCATTAATTAAATGCATCTGTTTTTTTATTTTTAGACATCTGGCATGTGTCAGTCGTTGCACACTATGCCATACAAACTTAAAAATAAATAATTATTACATTGCATTTATTGCTATCAGGCACTTGGGCAGTGCAGGGGGTTTATTACTAATATATGGATGCAGTTAGCGACATACTCCCTACACTGATTCAATATCGCCTCCTCCAGCTCTACTTCAGTAATGTGCCTTCATTAATATGCATGGCACTATACCGAGGGGGATCTGCATACACAGACCTGGTACCTTCCATGTAGGCTCTACACTATGCCTACACAGACTTGATTAAATCTGAGGGAAATAATTTATTTGATTCATCAACATATCTCTTCTATATAATAAATAAGTCATCAAAGAAATGGTAATGAATTATCTTTTCCATTAATTTTTATATTGAATACATATTTCTCTTCTCAAAATTCCAACAGTGTTTGCAAATATCGGGCCACACACTGCCCCCATTGCAGCACCTGCCTTTTGATGAATGAATTTCACTGTATAATTTCTGAAGTATTTCTTTGGATGCTTGTGAAATAAAAGCCAGTGAAGTAGGGTACAGCACTGACCCCTTTATTACACCAATAGTAACAATCTTATGTTCAGTGAGGTTACCAGCAACTTTCACTACTTGCAATCTTTTGAGCAGCTAGTTTGCAGTCCAAAAATACCAGCATAGATGATAATGTTAAATGCCTTAGCCAAGTTGAGATAATCAGTAGGCCCAGAGTGACCACTGTCCACAACCTCTAGAATCTTTTCAAAGAAGCTTACTACATTCAGGAGACAGGACTTGCCCTTCACAAAACTAAACTGATCTAGATCAGTTTATTTGCCTATATCTGAATAAATGACTAATGCTATGATAATTGCCACGGCTTTACATATAAGGAGAGGGTTGGTATATTGGTTCCTTGGAAGAGGGTTGGTATGATGGTTAAGGTATTTGCCTCACAGATACCAGGTTTGTTTCTGACTTCTAGTTATTATCAAAGCTTTCAATAGTCTATAGACTGTTTACCTGGTGTGTAGCCTGGCAGTTGGTACAGTAGGTTAAAGATGTGAACTATAGTTCATGTGGTAAAGGGTTAGATTCTCTCATTTGCTGTCTGCTGTGCAACCTTGAGCAAGTCACTTAAACAGGCATTGCACCCATATCCCCTGAGAATGGACTGAGTGTCTGTTGAGCTAACCTGGTTACCAAATGGACATTATTAGAGGGGTGGTTTGGCATAATGGTTAAGGTCTTCACCTCATAGACACAAAGTGCAGGATTTGAGTCTGTCCTCAGCTAATTGGCTAGGTTCAAAATGACCCGTCAGTGCAGTTAGCATAGTGTTCAACTATGAAACTCTTTAGTCTGGTTAGTCTGACAGGCCTATAACCACCCAGGTCTGTATATGAGCCTTACTTGTTTAATGGAGTCACAGGAATTGTTCTTCAGACTTTAAGTGTAAACTGGGTAGACTGGCTAATGTTGGGCAGTTTAAGAATGTCATACAATCTTATATATTGTCTGGTGTCACAGAAGTACTATTTATAGCCTTTGACAGTGATTCTAAGACTTGTTCTAAAGTAATTTCAGAGGAAAATGAATTATGTGGGGGAGAGGTGCATTGGTGTGAGTACAATTGATAAATTTAGTACTAAATCTGTCCTCTAATATATTGTCAATATCATTGGAACTGAAATATGTGATATCATTATGGGTAAGCTCAGTGCATTGTTGGACAATATTCCTTAATTTTCTGACATAACTGAAGAATGCTTTGTAGTTTCCTTTGGTATCTGTAGTGATCTTACTTTCATATGGACATAGGTAACTACAGGCCCATAAGTCTGACTATGCTCATATGCAAAGCCATTTAAAAAATTATCACGAAAATGATAAACAATAATATAGGAAACGTTCAGACACTGGATCCAACCCAATGTACATTTTTTCAAGACCAGTCATGCCTACTCTACCTGCTAGACTTCTTTGAGAAGGTTACCAAAGCAGTGGACAAGGGCAAAATGGTGCATACTGCCCACCTTAACCTAGCCAAAGCATTTGAAGCAATACCACACTTGGGTATTGCAGATAAACTTATGAAATTAAGTATAAGCCCCTATTTTACCTGCTGGATATCCAGTTGGCTCACAGGACCAAAAGGTTAGGATAGGCAGTCTACCTCCACAAAGAGGCCAGTCACTAGTGGTGTCTCTCAAGGCTCAGTGCCTGGACTGCTCCTTTACTGCATCTGCTTCTCTGAAGTCAAATCCAACATCAAGTGTTTCTGGTTGGCCAAGGTTGCAGACAATTGCAATTTAGGTGCAGTCACAGAATCCCCCAGTGACAAAAATACCCACCAAGAAGACCTGGCATGACACCGACTAATAACTGGTGACAAAGCCACAGTCTAAAGCTCAATACCAAGAAATGCTTAATAGTACCCTTTGGGAAGATGGTTACCCCTGAAAACTACTGCATTGTTAATGTACCCTTAACAGTAGACCCAGTTGTCTGGGACTTAGGAACACATGTAGACCTTAAAATGGTCTTTGCCCATCATGAGTCTATGGTAGTTAGGAAATCATTCTATATTATTCTATATTACGCAACTTATAAGCAAGAGTATGTAATCTAAATTCAATGATGTCACTGCTCCTCCATACTTGATACTTATCAGACCAATCAGTGAGTACAACCCCTTTGGTATGTACCTGCCCAAGCATATATAACAACTGGAGCATCCACAGAGGTTCCTTACAAAAAGAATACATTGTCTAAACAACTTGTCCTATGCAAAACAGCAAAAGTATTTAGAAGATAAAACACCACTCCTTTTCAACAATAAATTACTGAAGTTTTTTTAATGTGAGCACTTTCATCCACTTAGAATGAAGGAACTTCATCAGACACTTTCTGAAAACACTATGCAGTTTAAATAGTCATGACCAAGCAATGACATCATAACCCCTCCCACTTGCATTTATAAAATATAAAATATAAAGTATAAAACATTCTGTATGTATAAATTCAAACCTATACATATATGCAACATGTTTATATAATACATAGCAAAGGTAAAAATAAATGTAAGAATACAATGTTTTTCATCTCAGTAAAGCTTTCAATTTCAGAACACATTTCAATGAGCAACATTCATTAAGTCCTGGATAGGCAAATGCATTTGTTTTCAGTTGCCATAGTAACTCATGCTTTTCAAGTTTTAAAGCGCTCACATTAAAAAACTTCAGTAATTTATCATTGAAAAGGAGTGATATTTTATTTTCTGAATACTTTTGCTGTTTTGAGCCTTTAGTTTTTAACAGTTTGTTGAACATGTCCTACGTGGACTGCTTCAAACCCCTGCTGTACTTGGTCTCTTACAGACTGCTGAGACGAGATCTATGTCTGGCCTACAAAGCAACCTCTGATCCTGATCTGATGGATTTGTTGCACATCTGTAAAACAAACAATATCAACATTAACCAGTCTAAGGACCTGGACCTCATCTGCAACATAAATAGGATATTAGAGGAAGAGGAGTGTGTCTCAGAGATTACCCCTTCTGTGCAGCATGCTTCCTGTCCATTGGAAATAAAGCTTTCTCTGTTCCAGTTCAAGAAACCTTTGACCAATTGATCAGGAATCCCTGGTCTGGCACCTATGTCTCTAGCAAGCAAATGCAGCCTATGACCAAGCCTATATATATATATATATATATATATATATATATATATATATATATATATATATATATATATATATATACACACACACACACACACACACACACACACACACACACACACACACACACACACACACACACACACCTGAAAAGAACAGTGGGGTATCTCAAGGAAGTATAGCTACACTAGAAAATGTTTGCTGGAGTCATTAGCCTAATAAACACTCATGAACCATACTACACCTTACATTTTCTAATTTCTCTATGTTCCTGGACAGTGTGTTTCAGTATTGTTTTAATGTAGGAGTAGGGCATTTTTTACAATTTTTACTTCTTTCCTTGTAGAGTTTATTACAACATGAGATTTACCACCAAGGCTTAATCTTAAATTAACCATTATATTTAGGGAGAATGTTTACTGACTTTTATGAGACTCTTTAGGAAAACATCAGAGATGAATTTGGTAGCCCTCTCATTTGAGTTCTGTTGCAAATGATTGTTGGAAATTTTGCACTGGTCATCAAGAATCTGAAGTTGTTTTGGCCTGGATAAGTCCCTAAACATACCCTCATTTAATGTTATAACAGAGAAGATGACTGGTTTGTTGTGACATTTTAACCAGAAACAAGGAGATAAGTGCTAGAGTACAGACTGGAGCTAGCTTGGTAAAGACCAGATCAATGCTATTAGAGCTTCTAGTGAGTAGTTTTACAAGTTGTCCCAGTGTTTTGGCAATAACAAAGTCTAGGAAATGTTGAGCATATACATTTTAGAGCTATAAGTGTGACAATCATGTTTGGGTAATTCAAGTCCACTAGGAAAAAATAATATAGTTTGTTATTTAAAACCTCAGTGGTGTTAGGGTAGTTTCCTTAACCTTTGTGGATATACTTGCAGGAAACTATAGCTACCATTACAGCAATACTTGCATTTGTTAAGGATTACTGGGATCTTCAGAAGCTCTGAGTTAGGTCCATGGGTAATTTGCTGTGATGCCATGGTGATTGCAACAATTTCAGATTTTCTACCATAATTACCCAAGGGCCTGGGGGTGGGTTAGGCGTTAAACCATAGTATACAGTGATTGGCAACATTGCATTGAAACTATGTCTTTGTAACTACACAAAATGAATTTGTCTAAGTTTGAGTTTGCTATGTTGGAATGCCCAGTTGGGAGACACTGCTTGAAAAGGGCATTACAGGACCAGAAATGGCTTTATCAAGGATGCAGGAACCTTGATTTTAGTTATTTAAACCATCCTGTTACATTCCAGGTTGATACTTAACAGGACCCCCTTATAATATCATCATCCACTTTGCCAAATGTCAAAATCTTGTTTTGATATATTGACATAATTCTTTATGAAGGCAAGATATTACTCAAGATCAATGTTTTGATGCCTCTACACATGCATAGTAAATTCCATCATGTTTCTCATCATGCCCCTCTGGGTTGAGCTGCTTAGGTCATTCACTAACACAGGGTCTCCCACAGGAGGTAGTCACATTTGCCTGACTTAATGGATCTTAAGGGCCTCATAACATCACTGATCCTGGTAGCAGACAAGCAGCTAGCAGTCAGTCTGTCTTGTTCAGTCTGCATGTCTAACAACATAGTCACCTATAAATGGAACATCTCCCTATGTGAAAGAAAATTGACTGGGCTTTATGGACTTGAGTGTGCTTTCCTGGTGACTCTTGAGTGCGCTGTGTGGATTTAGGTGTTGGTATATGTGCTGGAGGTTGGTATCTTTAATAATGTGTTCCAGCATGCTTTTTGATACTTTTTTCTATATAGCCTCAATACAAGTCTTGGGTTTAGTGGCATGTTGTGACTATTGTGATGTTGTGGATGCATGATGCATACCAATAGTGTGCTGATGATGCAAGTGGTTTGCATCTGTGGCTCTTAAATAGCTGTGCTATCAGTTGATAGAGGCAGTGAACAATCAGTAA
Source organism: Protopterus annectens (assembly GCF_019279795.1). Lineage (NCBI taxonomy): Eukaryota > Metazoa > Chordata > Ceratodontiformes > Protopteridae > Protopterus > Protopterus annectens. The sequence continues at coordinate 859,136,034 of NC_056732.1, read as the reverse complement.
GCATATGGCAGTTCATTCAGTTCATTCGCTGTCCTAGAACACCTACTACAGTCAGACTAGTCACAGATGGGGTTAGAGTAGACAATTAAGTCATATCACCAAAGTGTGGAAGAGTACAGATGGTGGTAGTACTCAGGGGTTGATGCACAGCAAATTATTTTGAATAATACTCTGAAGTTAGGTTAGATGGTAGGAAATCTAGCAGCATGCACTGAAGACATAATTAGGTTTTCTCAAAAATGAAGAAAATCTTGATTTGCTTATTAGCTACTACCTGACTACCACTTGTGCTGATCTCACTGGAGCTGCATAAAGCTTGGAATTAAGGTCCTTTTGCTTCTTCTCTCACTAGAAATAAAACTGCAGGACTAATCCTAAGATGGTTCCTGAGAAATTGGTCATGTGCTCCTTGATAATCAGAAGTCACATTCCAGATGTTGCAAAAGTCTGTAGGCTTGATGTAGGCCTCCCCTGGTTGGTACCTTGGAAAGAATGTAGCATGTACAGCACCACAGCATATAGACAAGTTACAAGACAGCCAAGTTGCATATTGTTATAACAAATGATTGCTCAAAACTGAACAGAATGCAAGTATAGCACATGTTTATTAAAAGGAGAAAACTTTGATAAAAATTGAGAGTACTCTTTTGTTAGACAGAAAGCCTGTTTATGCTGCAAAGATATGCAAAGAAATACAATACAATGTGAAACTATGACAACAAAAGTTGTCAGCACAATTTTCATTATTCATAAAATTTGTACTGCCTCTTTGAAGGAGTTTGGTTTTCTTCCCACACTAGACTGGTAAATGTATGAGTGGTATTGAAAATTTCTAACATGGTTTTTAACTGATTTTACACTCTTTAATCCTCTATGGTGATTGTTGTGTCAAAAGCCTTAGGTTTGTTTTCCTTTAGGTTTCTGATGTGGGTTTCTGTTTCCAAATTATTATTGGTCATAACACTTTATATGGTGGGCAAACACAGTTTGTCTGTTTATGAGTTTTATTCGCCGCTTATGGCATTGTTATGAAAGTGCCTTTTTCTAGTATTTTGCCAGTTTTGCTTTGCTTTCCAATCCAGTCTTTTTTAGTGCCATTTTGTCTTACTTTGGTATTCAGCTATACTGTTTTGCTATATGATTTATCCTTTTGGAACTTGTATATTTGTTAATTTTGACAGGGCATGAAGTTCTATGTGGAAAGTTGCCAGCACCATTTTTTTGTCCTTTGACTCTGTTTTGCTTTAATTTCTTAATGTCTGACATGCATTTATTATTTCAATTTTTGAACTGCTGTGATATCTGACTTTCCTATACCTGCTGCCTAGTGCACAGCTGGTCATTTTAATTCTATTATTTTTAATGTGTTTACTTGTTCTTCTGTAATCTCCAAGCACCTTCCGTAATATATATGCACGTTAATTTGATACCTGTTGCAGTTATTCACATTTATTCTGCCATTCCTAAATAGTGTCACTGAATAATCTGTGTTTTTACTTCTAAATTGCTATTTCTAAAATTTCAGATCCATTTTAATGACTTGAGCCTTATGTGGTAAATGTCCAGTTTCCTTTTTGTGCGACCTTTATAAATGTAATCACTTCATATGTGACATTTGCTTCTTGTACTGCTACAGAAGTATCTTCAGTTTCTTACAATATTCAGACTATATCATACACCTTTTATTTCATATAGCTTCCTATATGGCCTGTTTAGCCTTCTTAAAGATCCTCTTGTCACCTCAATATAGAGCTTATCTAAACTATCTTGTCTTGGTTTATGATTTACTGTGGAGTTGCCTGGTAAGAAACGTTTTATTTGAATTTAAATTGTATTTCTTACCACTGTTTTTCATTGCTTATAGGAAGGAAGGAAGGAAGGGATAGCTTGTAGACAAGAAGATTTACTGTGATTTATATTTGGTGGTTTTACCTTTAATTTTCATTTCTGGTTGCTGGAAATGGATAGGTTTTAGTCAGGCAAATTCTAGGCAACCTAAGGGACCTAGTCAGCTATAAAGTTACATAGAATGCAGAGAGGGCAATCCAGAGTTTATCTAAACAATCCTGTCCTGGTTTATGATTTACTGTGGAGTTGCCTAGGAAATTATGTTTTATTTGAATTTATATTTTATTTCTTGTCACTATTTTTCACTGTTTATATGACGGAAAGAATAGCTTGTAGACAAGAAGAGTTACTTTGATTTAAATTTCGATGTTTTACCTTTAATTTTCACTGTTTGTTGTTTGAATGGAATACATTTTAAATAGGCAAACAGTAGGCAACCAAGGGACCTAGTCAGCTATAAAATCACACAGATTGCACAGATGACAATCCAGAACATATCAAAACAATCCTGCTTTTGTTTGTTATTTATTAATCTTTACTGTTAAAAAGAAGTGTGACTATGAGCTTTTGTCTGACTTTCAGAACTTGTATGGTCAGAGCAATAACTTTACTGTACTTCAAGTATGATAAACAAATCAATGATCACCATGGCTGAATAAAAAATATAACAGCTTAATATACGAACAAATGAAAAGTAAGTTCTTTCATGGCTTACTGATCACTTCATCAGACAAGATAAAAAAACCTGAATTCATCCATTTAAACTCAGCTCAGCCAATGAAAACATGTAAAATGGATACGTAAGCAATAAGTTCAGTGAATGCTACTAAAACCTTGACATAAATATTAAGCCAATAATATATACATTGACATACTCTCCCTTACCAATGTCTAATCTATACATCAGAAAATATTACTAAAGAAAAATCAAAACATAAAGTGTAAGAAATGAAATTACACACCAAAACCACATTTACAATTCTGGCATCAATGGGGCAGTGTTCATGCTCTCAAAGCTGGTTTTAAAGAGACACATTCATTAATGCCGGGATACTTGTCAACTGGTATATTCAAAATTCAATCTTGTTCCTTCAGTTCTGTTCAATTTCTAAAACCACCCCCTCTAATATCTACCAATAAAACCTCCAACACAAAAAAATGTTAAAGTGTGATCATTACCCGCTTCTTTAACATGTCAGGCTAATGCGTTACTTACTCATTTTCCCATTCTCTATGTCGGTGACACTTTCAATTAATCTTGCCTTGAGGCTGCAATTAGTTTTACCTATACGGAACACACTACACTTAATGTAGTATGCATAATAAATTTGATCTCTGGTACTACAACCTGCATAGAAAGCAAGTTTGATGGTGTACCTCAACATCTAGTGAGTAAAATTAAAACTTGAATGCATGTACTGGCATGCCCTGGACTTCCTACAAGGAAAAGTCCCTTTGCGTTGCGAAACTGGTAGGGGTCTATTAATATGTCTTTTGTAACAGAGCTGCCTTTTTAATGAAAAATCATTTCTGGGATTCCAAAATGGTGGTCGACTAGGAAACAGCTTAAGCACAGAGCTCCTCACCTCAAAATTCTTTCTTAAGTAATACTTACTTCAAAAAGAGCTGCTTCTACTTCATCTATGTTGAACTTGCATTACTTTGGAAGTGGGAAAAACGCATGACAGATCTTCACCCTCTCTGGCTCTCTCACAGTGTTTTTTTTTTTCATCTTTCTTTTTATCTTCTCAAAGTGATTCAGGAAGGCCTACTGCTGTCTGCAATAACTCTGGCTCCTCATGGCTAGGCAGATTAAAACAACAAATGACTCTATTATTATGGATACTCAAACAATCAAAGCTAAAGCATCAGCAATTTTCTCTCCTGAAACTCTTTCAAAAAGGCAGAGAACAAATAAACAAAATACTGAATCCTCCAAAAGTGACACTAGTAACAAGGAAGATCCCGGCTTTCACATGGAAGAACTTAAACAGGCCCTTCAGCCCATTCACACAGCTATACAAAGCTTCGAACAACTCTCAACTATAGGAAAATCTATTAATCAAATAGTGGACAGAGTTGACACACTTGAACAAAAAACACAATCTAATGAGTTCCAAATACAGTCTATTTCAGAAGAATTACGTGCCAAAACAGCCTCCTTGTCAGATTTACAGTCAAAACTTACAGATCTTGAAGCTAGGAGCAGGCGCAATAATATTTTAATAAGAGGTCTCCCTGAAACCTATGACAGCCAAGGCCTGCTTACTATAACAAAACAAATATTTGAATCACTTTTACATTCAGAAGATGGCAGTAACACTATTATAATTGAGAGAGCTCACCGTGCATTGCATAAAAGACAAGATACTACAGCTCCTAGTTTACACAAGATTACTTAACTTTCAAACCACTCAACAGATCCTCTATGCAGCAAAAAAGAATAGAAACTTTATGTGGAACAAGCATAAAATAAACTTCACACAAGATTTACCTGTCTCCATTAAAGAAAACAGACAGAAATTAGCCCGTTCTGCTCCGACCTCATCAAAAGAAACATTAGGTTTCAAATCGTTATCCAAGCACACTGATTTTCTACCAAAACGATACTAAATACTCTATATCATCCCTAATTGAAGCAAGAGAGACATTTCAAAAGTTTTCAGCAAGATTCCTGTACAAACATGAACTCACATAACTCCAGCACGATCGTTTCTACAGTTGTACTTTTCTCAACTTGAATTTACTCACCGGAGGCTTCAGCTATTCAGTCACTTGCTTTCCAGCGTTTTAAAAAGTTTTAGTAAGTCCAGGACTGTTTAATGTACTTAAAACAGCCTTATCTCCGTTTAGAGATAGATCCACGTGTCAACAAGGAACGCTACTTCATTGTGAGGTTCCCAGCGGGATATCCTTTGCTGTGACTCTACAAGCTGTGCGCCAGTGAACCCATTCCCCCATCGATCGCGCCTGCAGCTTTTATGTATAAAAAGAAATCAAAAGACTCTGCATACTGTTTTTGATGTTTAAGGTATCTTTGAGCAATGGTGGTGTCAACCAGGCAGGGATTAAAATGAACCGTGTGTGATAGCCAGAAACAGCAAAAATAAAGCCAAGGCAGTTGCTTGCAGAAAGAGGAGACGAACTGTAAGATGAGTATTATAAAAAATGCATCATACAGACAATAACGGGTATTATATCACAAAAGGGAAAAGGCAAACCAAGCACATCTCTAATACATGTAAATTTTATATTTTCCCTTTTAGGTCCCTGGGAATGTAAACTGCCAGGTGATGCTTTTAAAGTACCTGCTGCAATAGATTATATCTACTGTGGTTGAGTCTTTCTGGGATCATCCAGCTTGCACTATGAATATTTACTTTTGTCTATGTCGTCTGCTCTGTTTTTCTTCTTTCTTGCTGTGTTAATGTAAGTAAGAGGCCATGCTAGGCAAATACCCTGTTATCCATATTGCTGAAAACATGCTTTCTGTATTTAACTATGGGATCTCAAGTACTGCTTGCTACCAAGCCACTGTTTTTTGTTTTATATAGTTCATTTATTTGGCTTTTGAGTAGCGATCAGCTCTAGCTATTAGAGCTACTGAAGTTTTTTTTTTAAGCATGCAGAGTCCCTTGCCCCAGTATTTACAAAATGGTGCAGTTTAAAGACATAAGCACACACTATAACAAATAAACACCAAACTGCTAAACGCTCATATAGTGGAAGTCAGAAACTGACTTTTGTAGGTAGTGCAGCTGATCATTGCACTTTAACCAACTAAATGATTTTTTCAGCATATTAATGCTTAGTTTTTCTTCGTTTTTTCTTTTCTGTAATAACATATGTTTGGATGCATAATACAAAGGACACTGGGGTGGGAGATTTTTGCATAAATTCCTTTAGTGTTTTGGAGTATTATTGTAATAGTTTTACTGTAACAGTTATAGATATTAGATTTTATAAACATTAATAAACATTAACACATAAATGGTATTAAGACAGGTGATGTTTAAAATACTCAAGGGTACATTTAGATTACTTAGTTTGAGAGTAGTTTGCTACAAGTATTTTATAGGTTCATTCTATTAGATTAAGGATAGTTACAATTAGAGTTTTAAAAGCATTTAAATATTAACTTGAATTGTAAAAATTTAGCAAAAGGTTAATATAGTTGAAGGGTGGGTTACACATATATAACTAGTCTCTTAGGTTATAAATAGTTCTGTTATTATTGGACTATGTTCATTGTAACCTTATCTTGTTAACATGCTTTATAAGTATTTATAATATGCAGCTCATTAACTAAACAGTCACAACCTCTCTTAGTTGGGTTTCATCACTAGTAACACATTATACTGTTAGATAATTTTATAAAAATGTTATTTTAATGTTATACCAACCTGACTGTATTACAGTTGTGATTACATTCTCACAAGAAATGCCAATTCTAGTAACAAATATGTTATGTACAGTATTCCTAGAGATTCTTAGTTGTATACACAGAGTTTTAACATTCCAGGCTTACAGATTTATATTTATATACCTTAGGTCAAGCTTACTCTACACAAAAATTGGTGTACTCTTTACAAGTGGAGACTCTATGTGCAAGTGAGTTCTGGTCTGATAATCTTTTGGATGAGATTTTCTTTGTATATATGTATAGAATTGTTAATGTTGTTTTGGTTTGTTTATATGCTTCTTGTGGGTAGGCACGGGTTAGTTCAGAAGAAGTATCATGCTGCATCTTCCATTACATTTTACTGTGTTGCTTTTAAAGAGCAGAATTGGTTCTTCACTTTTATCTAACAAAACAAGGGTAGACTATTCCAACACAAAAGTAATGTACCCACACATTATCTTAATTACACTAAATATATTATGTGCCTATACCTATTTTGGTTTTAACATGAGTTGGTCCATTGATTCTTGGAATATAAATGGCTTACAAAACTTTGCAAAAGAAAATTACTACTACACCTTGTCTTTAAATCTCATGCTACCGTTTGTTTTCTACAGGAAACACACCTATCTAATTCTGAGTGGGAAAAAGTAAAAAATAGAAAATGGATTAGGTCTATAATGTGACAGCACAAATTCGAAGGTGTGGCCATCATAATTAAGAAACAATTCCAGGAAATTATTAATGAATATAAATCTGACACAAACGGCAGATGGTGTTACTTTACATCTACCCTACCTAACTCCGACAAACCAGTTATGTTTTTAAATCTGTATGGTCCTTGTTCACAACAACAGACTTTTATTTTAGAAATTTATAAAATACTGAACTCATTTCCAAATCACTTATTTATTGTAGGTGGGGACTGGAATGCGGTTATAGACCCCAGTCTAGATCGCACAAGCAAATCATCCTCTTACAATCTTCAAGCTTCCATAGCGTTAGAGGAGCTTATATCTGATTTTAATCTTATAGACACGATTAAATTTAGTAATATCTCGACTAAGGAAAATCTTTATACCTTTTATTCCAATTGTCACAAATCATGGTCGACTTTTTCTTAATTTCAGACCTTCTATCCAAATTTAAAAATACTTTCAATATTGAGCCTAGATGCTTCTCTGACCATGCCAAAATCTCTCTCATAATTAGGTTCACTCCGCCTGATTTTACTTTTGCCAACTGGACACTTAACAATAATTTACTAAATAATAAAGATATAATTAAAAAAATTAACAACATGTTAATAGATCTTGATTTGAATATCACAGAGTCCCAAATCCCCCCGGACATACAATGGGGCATGCAAGGCTGAAATGAGGGGCTTTCTCATTAGCCAAGCTTCCTTTCTTAAAAAGCTAAACATGAAAAGGAAAATACTTTATCCTTGAAACTTTCTTCTCTGGAAAAAGTCAGAGATTATCCCCTGACCCACAAACTATAGAACTGATTAATAAAGATTTATATGAACTTTATTCACAGAACTATTCCTTTCAGGAACAGAAATTCATTGCAACATATTCTGAATGGGCACAAATGCCCTCAAGAACCTTAGCAAGAATACTAAAAAATAATAATAGTGCTCCTAGAATTTCCACCCTTCATCACCAAGGGAAATTATACAAATCAGATTCTGAAATAATACACCTGTTCTTTGAACTCTTTTCAGAAATCTATAGCGGACATAAAAGTGATAATCAAAAACCTCGGATGGAGTCTTTTCTTAATTCAATTAAGTTCCCCTCTCTTAAAAACTAACCAAGTCTCCCTCCTATCTGCCCCGTTCGACATTCAAGAAGTCCAGGCCATCATAAAAAATTTAAAATTAGGCAAAGCCCCGGGCCCTGACGGCTTTACTACTAACTTCTTCAAAGTTTTCTACACAAATACCTCCTCCATACTATTGAAAGTCTTTAACTATATTATTAAAGAAGGTATTACTGATATACACTGGAATAACTCGAAAACTATTTTAATATTAAAAAATAAACAAGATAAAGCAGATCCTCACAACTACAGACCAATCTCGTTAATAAATGTCGACATTAAGATATTCGCTGCCATATTAGCATGTAGATTGAAAAAGTTCTCCGTCTTTAATCTCCCTGATCAAGCTGGTTTTATGAGCAATAGGCACACGTGGGATAATACATTAACCCTTGATTCCCTTATACAATTTACCAAAAAAGGAAGAAATCCAATATACACCTTAACTTTAGATGCCTCCAAAGCTTTCGACAGAGTTAACTGGGAGTTTCTGTTTGCCTCATTGTCCCATTTTGGTGTGCCTAATTATTTTTCGGATATGATCAGAACACTTTATACAAATTCCCAAACCTACCTTTACATCAACAAACAGAGATCGGAGCCAATTCTGATCACTAATGGAACAAGGCAAGGGTGCCCACTCTCTCCTTTTCTTTTAATATTTTTATTGAGCCTTTCTTTCTTTATATTACTCAGAATACCTATCACAATATACCTAAAATACTAAACACGCAGATTGCACTATCAGCGTTTGCTGACGATCTTAATTTATATTTTCAGTCACCCAATACAGACCTACCAAAAATTTTTGATGCCATAGAGAAATTCTATCAGATTATCAAATAAATAATAAAAAATCTCATATATTTCCTATAAACCCTAACTCCCATAAATCCTTTTATTTCCCTGAATCCTCCTTCCGAATAACATATAGCCTTAAATATTTAGGTATCTATTTTGAACATAATCAAGCCTCTATTCTTCAAAATAATTTATTAAAACATGGTCTAACATACAACAAGATCTACAAAGATGGAAACATATGAATTTAGCTTTCCTGTCCAAAGCAGCTATTGTGAAAATGAATATCTTACCTAGACTTCTATTTCAACTTAATGCTTTGGATGTATTAGTCTATAATAACTTTTTCTCCAAAATCAACAAAGAAATAGCTGGTTTCATTTGGTTCCCTAAATCAGTGAGAATTGCTTACCTTAAATTAACCTATCCTAAGGAAAAAGGGCTAAGTCTACCAAACTTCCATTTATACTATAAAATTATTTGCTCAATTAGAGTTTGGTCTATCTCAAATTTCAACATCAAAACACAAATGCATTATCCAGCCTGGGTTAAAATGTGGTATCAACATGTTATATCCAACAAAATTAACCCTCAGGCTATTCCCTTTCTATCTATTACCTCTTTGAACAACTGTAATCTAGCTCAATCTTTGAAACATAAAATCAAGCTTTTCCAAAATCTTATTAAAGATATTAATCTGGTAAATTCTCTATCCCTTCTACAACCGTTGCATCAGAACCCAAATCTTAAAATTAACAATCTAATGATTGACCTTACTAAATTCCCTCTCATCAAAGATCTCAAGGTATGGGATATTCTCAAACATAGATCTAAAACTCTACCCAAGTTACGGTTAATCTTGGGTACTAATAAAAAATACACAGTTATTCTTAGACAACTAAGAGAAATTATTATGGCACAACATTTTAACGTCTCTCCCAATACTCAGGAACTAAACAAACTAATTGAAGTCATCTCAGCAATCTCAAGCATTAAAAAAACAATATCATCCTCTTACAAGCTATTGACTAACATGATCTACGATTCAAACTGTCTTTTCTCCAACTACTGGAATACCATCGGACCTTCCATTACAGAAGATCAAAATTATCAGCTATAAAATCTACTCTAGAGCTCTCTCTTTCAAAAACTCCTATATACACAAATGATGCTCAACAACAATGCTTATTACACTCCTGTAACTCTGAATAAATTTAATGCCAACACTCCACCCTCGTGCACCTGTTGTTCGTGTCCGACTTGCTTCACATTATGTGGTATTGCAAGCATTCTTACAAACTCTGGTGCTCTCTGAAAGTAAAATGGGTTACTACACCTCCACACTCTCGTGGAAACAGCTATTCTTCACATTCCTACATCCAAAGTTTCAAAATGCAACTGCACATTCTAATTATACTTTGTTCACTTGTTAAACTATACATCACTAGCAATTGGTTAGATCGCACCAAACTTAGTTGGGGAAAATTCAAAGAAATGGCTCATAAACATATTTCTGCACATAAATTCATTATAAAAGGTCCAAAAAAGAGCCTATTTTAGTAAACTATGGAAGAAACTTTTAGATTTAGTTCTTAGTGAATAATTTCTCAGGGTACATTCAAAACATCATTTACCCTTGTCTTTGTTAACTTATGGAGATCCAATGATAATTATGTAGTGGAAGTGCAGCACAGTACATTACATTACATCATGTTGTAAATATTGTATATAAAAGTTTGTTTGGTTTTATTAATGACAATGCTTTTCTTATGTTTTACACTCTTTCTCACTTATATCTATATTTAAACTGTTTGATTATGTATTATATTCTGTTATTATTCAACGCCTCATTTTAATGTTCATTACTACATTGGCTGTATGCATTGTTTCATTTTATTGAAAATAAAATAAAAGATTTATTGGAAAAAAAAAGAAAAATCATTTCTGAAAGAAAACCTAGGTGTTTCAGTTATAACATATTTTAAATCATCACATGCTTGTAATATATTCCAGTTCCTCTTGATAATGTTACAAGTCATGTTGACCTCGCTCAGATAGAGAAGTGGAAATCTCACTTGCCTATTAAACAATGAAGTCACCTGGTAAATGAAGTTTTATTTGAATTTATATTTTATTTCTTATCACTGTTTTTCACTGTTTGTAGGAAGGAAGGGATAGCTTGTAGACAGAAGGGTAGGAAGTCTGAAACACAATTGTCTGTCATCATTTCTAACTTTAAGCTTCAATGATTTGCCACTAATTTGCCAGATATCCACAATTCTATGAAATGGATCAAAACATGAAGCCAAACCTAGACATTTGGCATGTACCCCAGAAGCTCCTAAAGCAAGAAATCTATATAAAACCACAAACAAAAGTGGGACAAAGGCAAAATCAGGGACAACTTTAAATCTTGATCCCACAAACCCAGAAAGTTGCATATGAAATCACCTTTGTAATGTTGCAAATTGCATATCATTTCCAACAGAACATTGCTATTTCTTATGCCTGAACCTGCAATTACAAACAGACTACCCCAGAAAATTAACCCATGTGGTTAACCATATAATTACCAATGGATGTAGCTAATGTAAATCCTTGTTACAGATTACCTTACAGGGAATAATTATTCCCACAAACAATTATTATGACCAACTTGCATATGTAACATTTTTAAAATTAATAGTTACCACCATATAAAATTGCAACTAGAGATCAGAGAACAGTCGATCTGCATGTTACTAAACGTTATATCACATTGCAACCATCATGCAGCAAATGGTCCAATCCCTTTACGTATGTGCTTTGTGCATGAAGTAAATATCATGCAGCAAATGGCTGATTTCAAAGGAAGATAATGTGTAGCAGATGGACGTCCATTTCCCTAACCAAGTCGTCCAAACTACCCAACTTGCATCATCACTGTTCTGTGCATGCACAGAAGGCAACCATTATGACAGCTCCATGAAGTTGCAGTTTCTTGCTAGCACTTCCAATAACCACCATGCTGGACAACAAACACCTGACCCATCTGCCCCTTCACACCAAAAAATGGGGTTCTGCAGACTGTAATGCTTGGCCCATTCCTTGGCAGCAAGCCATGCTCTCCTTTCATTCCTCTCATTTTTTTTTTTCCTTTTTTATATTCCCCAACCTAATCCAAACATTGCTACCCCACATACCCCTCAATCTCTTAAACAAAAATATGAACAATGTATTAAATATTGCTTTCTAACTTCAAAACTTCAAAGTGAGAACAATGGTACAGTATTGAAAAAAAAAGTATGTGATAAAAAGGGAAGTCATTGTCACTGAATGTAAAACATGTCAGCAGTTTCTCAAGTCATTATACTAGAAGGCATTCATGTAAATGTACAAATGGGATTGCAAAGCAGTGTTTATGTTGTTTTCAAAAAACACTCAGCATCCTTAATTAGTTATCTTGTAGCTCGGCTACAAAACGTACCTATGTAAAATCTCCATTTACATAGACAATAACAAGAGAGATTTTTTTCTTCCAGAGCCTCAATGTCCCACTATAACAACTTTCACCACATGATTCTCAGATACAGTGCTGCATTATCTATGCCATTGCCTACCAATCCATTTTGTTTGGTCATTATCCCCACACTTTATATGTGACAGTTTTTTTTGTTTTTTTTTTAGTTACATACAAATCCTATAGGCATTCAAAAACTTCTATGCAAAGAAACTCTCACGAAGACAGTTACATCCTCCAGTCCTTGAACAAGTTCAAACCTGCTGTCTGCCAAGTTTCTTTAACTCACCTAAATAAAATGTATTGATAAGCGATGAAGCCAAGCCCTATTCCAAAGCAGTGGTTGTAGTCAAAAGAACCTTGCATTCAGTTTCCAAGACACAATCATGTGGCCACACTATCTCATACATATGTTTCTCACTCCATCACTTCTCAGGACTTCACTCCCCTGAAGTGCCACACATGACTAGATCCATTAACATCACTCATGAAGACTGGGTACCTGCTTTTAGGTGGTACTCCTCCACTGACTAAAACTAGCTTTGGTTGATTGTCAGATAGTGATGGAGGTATCCCACCCAGTGCAGTGAATGATTCGCCAGAATGGGAGACTGGTCTACTTACTGTGGTTAGCAGTAAACATCTGTGCAACCACTGCAGGAGGACACACCTAAGGAATGTTTTTATTATGGATTTGCTCTCTCTCGCTCTCTCTTTTTTTTTTTGAATGATTAAAATCTTCTTGTGTTTGCCTTCACACCACACTACCCCACCTAAACATCAGCCAACAGTAACACCTGACCATGCGGCCGAGCAAATACTTTCCCCCACACTGTTAACACCTCTCCCACCAACCATTGATCGCACTATGCACATTTGTGACCAATGACTGTCGCTTGCAGGCATCTCACCACCAGCAACACCCGCTCCTTCAGAATAGGAAAACCTCCCAGCCACAAAATGGACACCTTTCTTTCTCCTCAACCAGTGTCACACAAATCAAAGTGGTCATTAAGTCAACAATGAGAAGAAAAACCCAGTTGAGGAATGTTACTATGCTGCCTAGCTAAGAACCAACTAGCACCAAACAAAACAAAACCTTGAGAGCATTAAATGAACACAAGGCCTCAGAAAAAGCCATGGCACACTCATAGCATCTGCAGTTAAGTCCTACTGATGCCTCTAGGCATCAAATATTGCTTGTTCATATTTACATTAATAACTGTAAAATCATGCCATGCACAACTTTTAAAAGATTTCATCTTAAATCTTACTAAATGGCAAACTCAACTGCATTAATATTTGTTCTCTGTCTAGTGCAGGTAAACATATATTAACTGTTGTTTCTATGATATTAATTTACATAGCTATAATTTTCACATTTTCTAAGTCTCTCAACCACCAAGTAACACAGACAAAACTTCTTAGCCTCATATGAAAGCTCTTTGTTAGATGGATAAAATGTTGCTAACAGTATATGTGTAACTTTTGTAGGTGCACACATATTTTAAGTTGTTTATAAAATATCACAAATGTAATATTTACTGTGTTTACTGTGACTTATAAAATTTGGTTTAAGAACTAAAACCTAAAGAAGACTACCACTGTACAAAAAATAGTTTGTGCTGAAGAGTATGCCATTTATACTTTTTTCATAACTGCCATGGTTCCAGAGATATGAACATTTGTTTGGAATGCAAGGACATAATTTGACTGTCAAATGGCTTAGGCTCCACCCAATGGAAGTTATAGTGCAAACCTCCGGAGCTCCATTGGAGTGAATGAGTTAATTAATTAATCAACTAAACTTAAACCCATCCCACACCCCACTCCCAGTTATACACACATAAAACCCATTAAGCCCCTCCTTACACTTACCACATTTCCTTCGAATCCTCCTACTTCCCCCTTTAACCCTTTCATCCCCACCCCAACTAACATTCTTTCACTACCCACTTAATTTCCATTAATGTTTCTATCTAACCCACACCTGAAGATGCGCTTGGACAAACCTCATTTACTGGAAAATGTGCTACATTCCCACAAGATGTTATTGCTTGTGAAACATGGATAAGGAACAATGGATGGAATCCAGTTCTATCAGGGTATACATGTTTTTGCTGTAACAGACATTCTAACAAAATTTGGGTGGAGATGTTATGAAAGAGATTAAAGGCAGTTATGAAACTTGTGTTTATTACATGTTCAATGATAAAATAAATACTATAGATCGTGTAATGGTGATAATAAAGACAACTCTGGAACATGCAACATTTGTTGGAGTGTATAGACCACCAAAGTGCTTATGACCTAGAGGAACTCATATATTTCTTGTGTGATAATAATAATAGTGGCTGGGGAATTAAATTTGCCAGAAACAGACTGGAATAATATTGATTCAACAACATTAGTAAGGAAATTTTTTCACAACATATGTTCAGGAACAGCAGTTGTTTCATATTGTAAAAAAAAACTACCAGGGAAAGGAGCATGCTAGACATTAGGGGGAATTCAATAAAGCCTGCACAGAGTGATTTTCTGTGTAGGCATAACGGAAGTAAGCAGCCATGTGATCCAGTAAACAGAGCAGAGGGACGTGCACAAGCTTGCGGACACGGAGGTATCCATGGCATGTAAATCACCTAATAAGCAGGTGAATTGCATGCAAATGAGGGTGCTGGAGCAATCCAGCAAGCAGATAGGCAGTCTTGCAGGCCCTATGTTGGTGTGCAAAAGTGTATACAGAAAACTTCCATGTACAAGAAAGTAAAAATGGAACAGGGGCTGTAAAAGCCCATTTAGGAGATCATAGATTGCATAGTAGATACATGTATGTGCAAAATTATGCCCTGTGTGTCCAAAAAATAATGCAAAATAATGTAATAAATTATTTTTTAATACCCATATTGCGTTTGTGTGGTGCTCAGTGGTGTGTAAACGTGCTATTATGCAAAAGAAAATATATTAAAAAGTATAAAACTAAAAATAAGAAATTTGTGAGAATAATGCATTATAGGGCCCTTCATGGAGTATGTACAATGGTAGATATCAGTGGTTGCTAAGGAGGTAGGCCCTGGAATAGTGAAGTATCCAGGCTGTGTGCATGGATTTGTATGCAAATGAGCTGGGGTTACTGAATAGCAAAAATGGGCTACTTTGTCCACAGATAAAATCTGTGTAGCACTAAAACATTGTTGGTGTTCACAGAAGATCTAGCTGGCATCATACGGGAGTGTGTTACTGTATGTTTAAGCTAATGGGAGTTCAGCCTCCCCTGGTTGCACAGCACACCTCTCAGTTAAGCAGGGGTGTATCCAGTGCTGTTAAGCTTTGTTCAGCTGGGGGGGGCAAGTGTTTTACATGGTTTGAGCTGTGCTGACCATGCCTGTGCATGGAGGTGTGTCTATTGACTGCTGAGCATTGTTCATACCTGTTGCGCGAGTTTGCATGCCACACCACAGTGCTTAGCAGGAAAGGCAGTTTCAATCATGTATAAAATACTGATAACTCCTGTTCCACTTACACTGGGCCATTCAAACCCCTCAGTGATGTACATGGCAATTGGAATGCATCATAGTTATCCAATCACACAGGCTGCATCTGCAGCAGAGCACTATAAAGTATGCATACACCCTACAATCTGACTTTACCCAGTACTCTGCACTATTGGAGTACAGACTTGGGAATATTAACTGACAGAATGCTAGGGGCTGCTGTTGCTCTGCTACATCTGTATGTGCTAGAGGCTGAGGTCAGTGCTGATGCTGCCACTGACAATAGGCCTAAACTAAGAAGGACAAGAGTGTCCAGGCCCAGGGTAACCTTCCAGGTGCTACATAAGCTGCAGATTGTAGAGGGCGACAGGGTGGACAGGGACACACTACAAGAACTCAACAAGCTCTGCCAACCTCAATGCAGACCCAGGGCCAACAGAGGAGAACCCATTCCAGTGGAAACAAAGGTATGTGTAGCCCTTAGAATACTAGCTACAGGTAATTTTCAAAGACCAATTGGGGACATGATGGGGTTCTCACAGGCATCTGCATTCATGGTACTCCACCAGTTCCTGGCTACTATGCAAACACATCTCAGTGAACATATTTATTTACCACATGCCCCTGAGAAGAGGGCCAGCAATATGCTTCTCTTCTACCATGTGGCACACTACTCTGAGGTACTGGGTGCCATAGACTGCACTCATGTACACATTAAAGCACTGCCCAGTGAGGAGTGTAGAGTCTATGTCAATCACAATGGGTATCACTCCATCAACTGCCTGGTCATGTGCAATGCCCAGTGCATCATCATGAATGTGTGTGATGGTGGCCCTGGCAGTTATCATGACTCCCATATCTGGCATGTATCACAGCTGTACCAGATGTTTGCCAGGGGGGACATCCTGTATGGCCATCTAGTGGAGGATGCTTGCTATGCATTGGAACCATGGATAATGACACCCATCAGAAATCCACACACACCTACCAAAGAATACCATAATGAGGCACACACACATAATAGGAACATCATAGGGAATGTGCTTGTGTTGCTCAAGTTGCAGTTCTGGTGCCTCAGTATAGCTGGTGAAATCCTGCAGTACTTGCCAGTCACATATGCCCAGATCTTCGCAGTATGTGCCAAGCTACACAATATGATCCTGTGGAAACAGCTGCTGCAGGATCATCACAGGGAGGGGACACACAGCCTCCCACCAGTGCCAGGGTCCCCACAGACACACCCACAGGGGGAAGAACTCCCTTGAGGCTGTCCCTGTAGTCAGCATAGTATGCCCTGTCCTTAGCAAAGAAGCAACGCATAACACATGCACTGACAACCTAGGGACTGGCACCTTACTCCAAGTCACATACATAGTAAAAAGGATGCCAGCCACACCATACAACCTGTACCTTAGCATGTATTGGCTGTGTACTGCATGCATAAAACAGTGTCAGCCCTGAAAAACAGGTATCTCAACTGCTGCATGCGCAAGGTAAGTCACTCTCCTTTACAACAACTATACGGGGTACTAGACTATGGTAGCATATGCATGGACCTGCTGCTTGTATGCAAGGGAATAGAGTGGGCAACTGGGCTACTTGCAGAGAACAAACAGCTATGTGGGACAACAGGTACTCTGTCCAATAGTGACTGGCCCATAATATGCAGTAGGTCTCAAGGTAGCAAAATCCATGGCAGTATGCAAGAGAATAGCCAAACAGTGGGGTCATAGGACAGATGCACGACTCTCATCACTAAAGTCCCCTGCCCCCAACACATTAGTGTTCACTCTAACAGCACTGGCTGACAATGTCAAAACAAATAAGCTCCGTGGTGCATGTGATAAGTACTCACTGCTACAGTGTATACTAATAGATAGGTCAGAGTTCTAATCTCTAAAATGGCAACTCTGTGTGCGTGTGTGTTTGTGTGTGTGTGCGTGTGTGTGTGTGCGTGTGTGTGCGTGTGTGTGTGTGTGTGTGTGTGTGTGTGTGTGTGTGTGTGTGTGTGTGTGTGCATATGTGTGTGTGTGCGTGTGTGTGTGTGTGTGTGTGTGTGTGTGTGTGTGTGTGTGTGTGTGTGTGTGTGTGTGTGTGTGTGTAAATATACCCACTTGAAGCAGTGTGCCTAGCTCTCTCCATTGGCTTCCTGTACAAGGCCTTCTGATTTTATCCACCTTAACAGTACTGGCTAACAATGTCAAGAATAAGATAAGTTCTGTGGCACATGCGATAAATATTTAGTGCTATAGTGTATACTAATAGATAGGTAGTGGTTCTATTATCACTAAAGGTAACTCTGTGTGTGTGAGTGCACAAATATATTCCCATGCAACAGTACACATATGGCTATATGGGTCTGCAATTGTCATGTATTTTACTGCCCTATCACTAGCTGCTGGCCCTAAATAGCCCACATCTACTGAGACATGCATGCTATCAATCACCACCAACATTTGTAGGTACAGAACACCCAGGTGACACGTAGCAAGGGTAGCAGGCCTTGTCACAGAGTATGCATGCGAGATTACATTGACTGCCCCCATTGTCCCTCACATACTGTTCTACACATATGCACCTAGGTAACCATGCACATATACATC
Organism: Protopterus annectens; assembly: GCF_019279795.1. Classification (NCBI taxonomy): domain Eukaryota; kingdom Metazoa; phylum Chordata; order Ceratodontiformes; family Protopteridae; genus Protopterus; species Protopterus annectens. The sequence continues at coordinate 859,117,560 of NC_056732.1, read as the reverse complement.
CATACCTTGCTGATGTCATATTTCTGCTATGCTGCCATGCTGTCCTGTGAAACTGTATTGCCACCAAGTCTCCATAGCTTATCCATTCACACCCCTGGAACAGCAACATACATAGTTTTGTGAGACACCTGTCATTCTGCAACACTACCACCAATCTAACATCATGCAACAAAGGTGCAAAAACTTTTTATGTGTACTCATGACACATGCCAGCATGCAACACCTGTCATGGCATAACATTACCACACTAAAAAACTACATGTAATATAATATAGTCACCCTGTGCATCAGATACATATTTGCATGTCCCTGCATTGATAGTATGGATGGCAGGGATGTGGCACAGGCATCATCAAATGCACATGGTGTGGTATGCGGGTGCCAGAGCCCTAGGGTGTACTAAGCAGTTGACAGCAAGTGTGTGAGTCAGGATGGGATGCTGCTTAGCTGGGCCATGGAGAGGTGCCATGTGTGTTTGTTGGTGACCTGCATGTGACAGTGATGTTTGAGTGTGTGAGTGTACACAGTCAAGCCAAGTGCTAGCCCTACACATGTGTATATTGGACAGCTGTGGACTGTACATGGCAGAGTGGACAATTCACAGTCTACAGCCATGAACATGGGAACTGGGTCTGCCAGGAGTGGCTCTCACACCACCATGCCCAGGGTCAGATGCAGTGCTAGTTGCTGAAGATGATTGGTGTCTACTGGGCCTGTGTCCCACAGGGGACTAGCCAGGAACACATGCCCATGGCCTGCCATGGCATGGTGTGGACAGCACACTCCCTTCTGTAGTGCGGGAGGTGCTGCCACTATGGGAGGATGCATATGCACGGCAACGTGGACTCTCAGCAGATGGTGTTGCTGACCTACGTCCACAATTTCAATGTCCTACTCCCACCAGATGTTCCAGCACAGATAACGTGTGGTCAAGAACTGGCAATGTCTCACCCCATTGTCTGTCCACTACATCAGTGAAATAATCCATGGCATCATCAACATTGTGGAGGGAGTCACAGATGTCAGACTGTGCTGCATCCATTACCCTGAGCATACATCTGGTGTTGCATTCGGAATGTGCGTGTGCCTCCATGATGGACTGAAACATGTGATGAGTGACCAGTGATGTGACACCTTTAACACGTGGTGGATGGGCAGCCATCCTCCTTCCAACACCCCTGTCAGTCTGCCTGTGTGGGACCTTGCCAGGTCTCTAGCTATAGCTAGTGTCTACATTCACTAATGCCACAGTTGCCACACTCTCCTGTTCGATGTCACCACATTCTGACTGTCCGATATCTGTGGCCACAACGGACTGGGTATGTGTGGGCATACTGACTGTGTGTGGGGACACTGGGGGAGGAAGTGGGATATCAACCTATGGGACAGATTCAGTGCCCAACAGCCCCACCTGTGTATCAATATGGACACCATCATCATCAGAGTCCAATGAGACACTGACATCAGGTTGTGAGGGGGGCACACTCCTCCAACCCCCACGATCTCCTGTGAGGAGGAAGACACAATAAGTACATTACTACCTGCACTAGTTTGTATGGTATTCCACACACATACACCTACAGGTGGGGTGCCACAACTGCATTACACATACCACATCTTTTTTCTGACTCCATGCACAACACACAAGTAGACTACAACATACATAATCAAGACAGGCCCTTTATAACATGCAATGCAGCTACATCTAGTTAATGTTGCCAGCGCTATACACCTGTGCATTAAGCAATATGTCAGTGCATATGATAGACCTACACCTAAAACACAGTGCATCTGTCTTGGGCATACTACGCCAGCTCTAGTATCACTGCCTGAGGTATGTATCATCTCCATATCATGTGTGAACAGGCATCTGTGAGTGATTGCCTCCTGTATAGCAGACTGCATAAACTTTCTTAAATATAAGTGCAAATGTGTTACTTGTCCTGCTAATACACAACTGTGATTACCCATTCCATGCATGTCAGTTAACCTCTCCAAAATTGAACTTGCAAGTATTGTACTCTGGCTAAGCATAACAGTTGTGCCTAGGGCAAAATGTCAGCTGTTAGCATTCCTAGAGTATACGTGATCCATACAATAACAGTATCACACATACCAGATTCAGAACCTTGGACTCTGGCCATACCTGAGGTACCTATGGAAATATGCGGGAGAGGTATTTTCAAGAACACCAAATGTGGCATTGTTACAGGGTAATATCTGCGTATATCAACATGTACAGTAGCTATTGTGATACTGCCTACATTGTTGACATAATGAGTATGTGTGCACAACTGCGCATTAAAATCAAACCACCCCCTCAATGCAGTTAGACCTGACACCCATGTACTGGTATGCCGAGGCTGCCGCAATGACTGACAGTATTATACTGATAAACATAGGAAGCTTACCTGGCTGCTCCTCTGCTGTGGATGCTGTGGCACCCATCTCCATGATGTATGGGGTGATGGACGTTTGGGAGCTGGTGGTTGTTCCCAGGTTTGCCAGGAATTCTTCTGTGGCTGAGAGTGGTTGTTCTGCTGTAGGCCTTCCACTGGTGGAAGCACAGTCCCTGACCACAGTGGCAGCCCTTTGCTATGCAGCATTGACCATATCTTTGGTCCAGTGTCAGGCCTGCTCGTAGGTTCTGTCCTGTAGGCCTACTTGGTTGACTGATGTGGTAAGCCCAAAGTGCTGCACATGGGCACAATGGTGGCGAGTCCTGCACAGCAGAATATTGTGATGCAGTCTGAGGCCATTCAGGATGACATTATTTTCATCTTCTGAAATTGGCAGGTGCCTCCTTCCATACATCCTTTCTGAAAGATAACAAGAGGGGAACACATCACAGGACCAGATACATTGATATACACTATGTACAGACCCTGCACATCCAAATTGGCCTGCACTCTCCACTGCTACCTCCCATGCCATACCCAGCAGTCTATCAACACACTATGTATGTCACTATCACCAATGTAGTAACAATACCAGTTATGTCCCTGTATGCCGTAACAGAGTGTACTGTATGTCTTCACACCCATCAATGCCATTTACTGTGGTGAGTTCCCTGTAGGCAAAGTCCCACTACTATGTCCTATGCCCACTGTCAGACACATAGGTGTGTGTTATTACAAGTATACAGGGACAGTCCAGCAACATCGGTGTGCAATGACAGACAGCAATGCAAACCTGCTGTAGTATATCCTTTATGTAGGCATCATACTTCTCCAGTACACAGATGCTTGCCAAATGTGTACATGTGCCCGCTATAGTTGGTCCTTTTGGCACAAACTTGTGGATGTGCGGCAAGCGGTTGGCCAATAATTGATGGTTGTTCTCAGAATATAGAGAAACTGGCTGTCACATGCCAGAACCCTCAGACAACAGTTATACTACAGTAATATCTGTTGCTCTATTCCTACTCTAACTTTGTATGACCAGTATGTTGCTGGGATTTGGCCTGTGTCCCCCAGTAGTAATGGCTATGATCTGGCATCCTGATGTAGGCGTTCCCAGGTTTGTTAGCCATAGCTTTCAAGCAATGACATACGAATGTCGACTAAACTGTGATGTAGCCAGAGTACATCAGAGACCATCAGGGACAACTTTACAATGTCTGAATTATTCCTGTGTGACATTCACAGATAGAGAGGAGCTGAATGACAGTACGTCATGTAATATGAGGGCTGTGTACACCCTTACTTACTGTCAATATGTCTAACACATAATCCAGTAGACTTCATATAAGAGCTGACTGTTGTAGGAGAGAGCAAAAGGGCCCCAGCTGTGATGTAATTCACACTAGGCACAGTTGAGAGGCATGCCTTTAGCAGTTGGACAGCAGAGTATCAACTACATGATATTCCCAGAGATGTACTACAGGCCTACTGTTGTAATCCCTATTCCCCATAACTGCATCCTCTTATCTGCATCCCATTATATGGGGACTTCTATTATATACCTGGTAGAGTGACATAATCCTTTTGTGAAGAAATCCTCAAGAAAAATGCTTGATTAATTGCAGTCAGTCTTGGTAAAGTAAGTTACAGACTTGTTTCTCATAGGTAGTTACGGTTGCCAGCTGTCCGTTTTTTGACAAATTGTCCGGTTATAAAAATGCATCAAAACCGGACCCGTGAAGTCCGTTTTTTTTTTTTTTTTTTTTTGTGCAGTCAGATTCAAAACACAGAATTCTCAAAGCAATGAAAAAGCGTTATCATTTAGGTCAACGTTGTTTTGTTAATGCTAGATTTTACTGATTAAAACATTCAGTCTTATTTCACATTAATTCCACTTATACTAAATTTAAGCTGAACTGTCTTTCTACAGTGGTTATGACGAGGAGTCGAGGACTGAAAACTGAAAACATACTTAATGCATAATGCAGACAGTGCAATTACCGCCACCCGTGTTCTCTCCCCTTTTCCTTTAAGTACGGCTTAGTCATCAATCAACTCATCATGCATGCATGCTTATTCCACCACTCACCAGTGTTGAATGGAAATAATTGCATGGAAATTTTAAGCAGCACAGTTCCAGCGTGATTGAGGAGCAAGAGTCAAGACTAGTGGGTGTGTCACCACCACGTACAGACTGAACCGTGTAAAAACTTTCAGACTAAGTCTATGGCAGAATAATTAGATAGCCAGCCTAGGTCAGGTCAGGTTCATAGGTTCATAGGTTCATACTAGGCTATCTGCCCTAGGGCATTTATAAGCCTAGCCAGAATGTGTTTGGCTTTCGCCACCCATTTTAAATTTATTTTGCTATGCCCTTTTTCAAGGTTAGTATACTGTGCCTCTGTCTAACAGTGACACAGAAGTGATACCCGGGGTAAACCTACGATCTCCCATCCACTCATCAAGATTCCTCTTGAAGAGAGTCAATGAGGGACTCTGCCTAACCTGGACTGGGATTTTATTCCAGAGTGAAGGGAGCCTCTGGGTTATGAATCTGTCCCTCCAGCATGTCCTATTTATTTCAGTGCTGAGGTTATGAATGCAGAGGTTATGCTCCCTTTTTTGTTTTACTTCATCATAATCATAGCAGCCTTTTATGCATGACATTATATTAGGCCAATGTCCTCCTGATAGTCTCTGTCTCTGAGGAAAGGGAAAGTCTGTGTCAGACTGTCAGTACAGTAGAGGATGATGACAGTAGTGAGTCTGACATACATATATATATATATATATATATATATATATATATATATATATATATATATATATATATATATATACACACATAGAAGTATATATGTATATATTGTATGTATATATTTTGTTAGCATATGCTTGCCTTTGTGTGATGGAGGGAAGGATCTGTGTGGCACACTTAGCAGGGTCAAGGAGATGATGAGGGTTTGAGAGTCAGGGCCCAGGCCAGGGGTCAGTATAATTTTTGTATGGTATATATTGAGTATTAAGTGTGTGTGAGAGAGAGAGAGGGAAACAATAATAATAATAATAATAATAATAATAATAATAATAATAATAATAATAATAATAATAATAATAATAATAATGTAGGGCATCAGATTAGATTTTGGTGTTTAGGGCAGCCAACGCAGCTACTCACATTCTTCTCCTTTCAGCTGCTCCCATTAGGGGTCGCCATACAGCGGATCATCTGTTTCCATTTCTTCCTGTCGTCTGCATCTTGCTCTGTCACACCAACCACCTGCATGTCCTCTCTCACCACATCCATAAACCTTATCTTACGCCTTCCTCTTTTCCTCAGAATAAAACAATATGATGACCCAGAAGGCAAAACAATAAAGCACAGAATGGTTCTGCCACTTCCTCTTTTCCTGTTACCTGACAGCTTCATCCTTAGCATCTTTTTCCCAATATACTCTACATCCCCCCTCAGCACATGCCCAAACCAATGTAATCTTGCCTCTCTGGCTTTGTCTCTAAACCTTCCAACCTGGGATGACCCTCTAATATACTTATTTCTAATCCTGTCCACCCTCGTCACACCCAGTGCAAATCTTAACATCTTTAACTCTGCCACATCCAACTCTGACTCCTGCCTTTTTGTCAGTGTCACTGTCTCCAACCCATATAACATACATAGCTAGTCTCACCACCCTCTTGTAGACCTTCCCTTTCACTCTTACTGGTACTTGTCTGTCACAAATCACTCCTGACACTCTTCTCCACCCACTCCATCCTCCCTGTACTCTCTTCTTCACCTCTTTTCCACACTCGCTATTACTCTGAACTGTTGATCCCAAGTATTTAAATTCATCCACCTTCGCCACTTCTACTCCCTGCATCCTCACCATTCTTCTATCCTCCCTTTCATTCACACACATGTATTCTGTCATAGTCCTGCTGACCTTTATTCCTCTTTTGTCTAGAGCATATCTCCACCTCTCCAGGTTCTCCTCCACCTGTTCGCTACTCTCACTACAAATCACAATGTCATCTGCAAACATCAGCAACTACTCACATTATGGTATGAAATAAAATATTATTAGTAAAAATAGAATAATTCATTTTACAACACATCTCTAATAATTCATTTTATGACAAATCTCGTCAAAGCCAAATGGCTCTCCATGCAGTACCCAGCTAAGGAAAGTGTTAGAATCCCAGCCAGTGACAATAAAAGTACGCACTGCCTGCTACTAACAAGAAGTTAAAATACTCCACAAAGACACCTCTTACAGCCTTCACCGAAAAGCGTTCTGTGACAGTTTTGCTTTTTTGGTTTGATGGCCTTCACTGAAAACTCGCACCAGAATCACAGACATTAGGTTTCTGAAACTTAAAGCACCTGGAGATAAAGAAGTAGGAAAAGAAAATGAGAGAAATTAGAGAATGAGCCTGAACCTTCTAACCAACGAAGGTTAAAAACTAAAACAAAATAGTATCACTTCACTAGTGTGGTTGTAGTCCACAGACACAGATTACTGCTTAACTTTCAAAGGGTACCTTTAGGAAGCACACCTACCTTGAATGTTATTACGATAAAGCAAATGAACCTTACAGGGGGCTAATCTAACAATATAAATTTTTATTTAATGTCTTAGCTACTAATCTACACCATGGCTTAGTTCCAACCTCAGACAAATTAGCAATCCTTAAACGAGGCAGCAATGAATTTACCTTTGAGTAGTTTGTATGAAACAGAATACAGTGACAGTGATTTCAAACAATCCCCATAGAAGAGATGGTGAAGACCTTGAATGTTCCTTGTGGTTTCTTTAAACCTAGCTAAATTTCCCATTCCAAACTGTGTACCTTGTGTCTATGAGGTAAATATCTTAAACAGTATGCTAACCCCTGACTTTCCACTTCTTTTCAAGAGTTTTGGTAAAAGGCAAAAATAAAAGGATCGTTTATTAAATATAACTGTAATTCACTTAAAAAGTTAAAATAAAAGAAAGTTTGCATCAAAAGCATTTTTGAGCAAATAATAATTATGACATTACAATGCCTAACATTTCTAATTGGGAAATCCACAATAATTTACCAGAAAGGTTAGCAATTATACAAGGAGCAGGCGGAATATATGGCAAAATCGGGGACATTCTACAAAATCAGGGAACTTGAGAAGTATGTTTGTCTTCATAGCATCAGTTACCTAATGTATGTTGGTTTTGTTAACAGAAATGGTCTGTCTGGAGAAAAGGTGGTGCATTAAACTTAAATAATGATAATAATTAGTGTTATGGACTTTATTTCAGAAAATATATATTAATTCACATTAATAAAACTTTGCCAGGATCCCCTTGTGTTCTGACTGAGTGTGCTTCTCAAACAATCTGGAAATATAGAGCTAATACATTTTTTTTGGCAGTTTTTAACTATTCAACATTGAATAAAACAATAATTGAATTCAGTTCTAAATACAGTTGGAATAAATTGCATTTATTTAAAATGTATTTGTTTTAATATTGCTACACACTCAAGTATGCTAGCTCGCACTGCACAGTGTGCACTTAAATTGTTTTTACTGCTGTTTTAGCTGCTTTTCTGTAAAAAAAAAATTCTAATCTTGTTTCCTGCCTTTCCTGTAACTAGTCTAGTCCAGATAGATATTTGCCGTATCCAGGATTGTTTGTAAGTGTGGGACACCGTGGTTTGGGAATACCCGATGCTACTAGACAGTAGACTCTGCCAGTATAGCCTTGCACCAGTCCGAGGACACACACACTAACAATCAGATGTTCCTTTCATAAGAAACAGATACTTCAGTGATGCAAAAGTAGTTGCACAGTATTTGTGTAGACTCTTTATTAACGCAGCTCTTTGTCTTTAACTAACTCATTATATGTCTGCTGTCACTGTCTGCAGGTACTTCATTTATTAATACTGTTATTATGGAAGACAGGAATAGCCATGTCCGTGTCAACGATAATGAGAGTTTTGGCAGCCCAACTACACGGTCAGACAGGTCTACCCCACCAAAGAAGCGAAAACGAAACATCTGTTATTATAATGCAGAGTGGGAAAGGGAATTTTCATGGATACAAAAATGCACAGAAGATACAAAAGCTAGATGCAAGCTTTGTGCAACATCATTCACTGTTGCATATGATGGAAAAAAAGCAGTTACAGCACACCAAAGCACCAAAAAGCATACTACTTGTTCCCAAGCTAGTGCGTCATCTCAAAGACTGAAGACATTTTTCACATGAACAACAGTACGGCATCTCACAAAGTATCCCTAGCGGAAATTGCTGAAGTGTATCATGGAATTAGACATCATATTTCATATAATACACAGGACTGTGGTATCAAAGTTATGAAGTCTATAATTGATGACTCGGAAATCGTTAAAAAGATGACCTGCGGCCGAACAAAAGTTTCCGCCATAGTCAACAATGTTTTGTACCCATTTTCACTAGAAGTCGTCCTTGATAAGCTACATGCTGGATTGCCATTTCCCATTGCTACTGATGCATCTAACAAAGGGAACGGTAAATTCTATCCGGTTGGTGTTCAGTTCTTCACACCGCAGAACGGAATTTCTTTCTGTGTTATTGACTTTTACGAGGATGCATTTGAAGACTCTAAGTCCGTTAAGAATCAACTCTGTCGTGTTTTAACAGAATGTAAATTGTCTTGGCAAAATGTTACCGCTTATGCCACAGATAATGCATCGATAAGCTATGGCATAAACAGCTCCATTTATCAGAAGTTAGTTTCAGAGGAGAATCCTAAAATTATTGCAGCACACTGCAATGACCACATTATGCATAACTGTGCGAAAAATGCTTTAAAGGTCCTGTCATTTGATGTTGAAAATTTTGTCATGAAAGTGTTTGCTGAATTCAGTAACTCTGCATTGAGATGAGCAGAACTGAAGAGCTGCTTTGATTTTTATGAGTCTGAATACCACGAGATAATCAGACATGTTCCAACCCGCTGGTTGAGTTTGTTCAAGGCTCTTGACTGAATTTTGCTGTGCTGGATGCCTTTGAAAATGTATTTCTTGTCTCAAGGAGAAGCTGATTGTCCGAAAGTGATATGGAAAATGTTGAAGGACCAGGAAAACAAACTGGCACCAGACGACAGCTCAACAAAGTCAGAGCTGTATCAACATTTTACACACTTCTTTATGTCATCCTTTCAAGAGACAATTTTAAAGCTTGAGAACAAATCAACAACAGCTTGTGAACTGTACGGTATAATGGAATAGTTTAAGCTGTCTCTGCAGCATAGGACTGATGATAAATTTTTTGGTATGAAGGTAACATTTGCTTTGTGCAAAAGTTATCTACCACAGCAGTTCACTGAGAAGTTCATAACTGAAGCTCTGAACGTGTACAAGCGAGCAATGGCATATTTGAACAAATGGTTTGCATTCGAACATTCCCCATATCATCACTTCAAGTCACTGTCTTTGACCAGTGTCACAAGATCGCCTTCGCTTGATGAAGTGATTGACATTTGGATGCAAACGCCTCTATCCACCCACCGTCCATCCGACAGCCTGCACGATGAAGTGTGAGCTCTTAGTGAAGTGTTCGATGTTATCCATAGCTGTGCAAGCACAGCTGAGGCTTGGTGTAAGTTTTTCGAGCATGAGTCTGCACCAAATATGTTGAAACTTGTTCAGCACATTCTGTCTGTTCCAGTCACGAATGCATCCGTTGAGCATGTGTTTAGCGTTATGAATAACATTTGGATGGATGAACAAAACAGACTTATGCCAGAATCAGTTAAACGTGAACTGTCAGTTTTCTTTAACCTGCCATATTCCTGCACTGAGTTTAAGTCTGTTATTTCACAGAACAAGCGCCTGATCAGGGCTGCTCAGTTGGATTCCAAATACCACAAATGTGGAATTTCAACTGAACTATGCACTATTCCTAACAGACTTTAAAATTTGACACTCCTACACACAGTGCCCAAACTGTGACCACATTCCAACTATGAATGTACAGTAGAAGTGCATGCAAAGTATGGCTGTACAACTCCCTGACCATCACCACAGACCAGAGCTGCTCCATAAGAGTTCAGACAGAATGAAAGAACAGGTCTTTGGGAGCATAATCTGTTGTCCACCCTCTCAGTCCATATAGGTGAGGGATGCTCTCAAGTCACAAAGTTTGAAAGTTATGATCAAAAAAATTCCACAGGCACAGTGGCACAGAGGGACAGAGGCTAAGACTGTTTCAAACCCTCAGGTCTACACAGTTCAGTCCCATCCACTGGTTACTGTATAAAGTTTGAATGTTCTGAGTGAGCTTTTTTTGTCTACTTCAGTCTGTTCCTGGATGCAATTAGTATGTCTGAGCTGATTGACTATTTTAGTCTCTGTATATATTTAATTGTCCTTGCTCTTGTGGCCTGGGGCATGTTTGAAAAGGGTCAAAGGACCAGTTCATTTACTCAGCAAATGAATATTGCACAGAAGTTAGCCTACTTCAATGCAAATATCAGGCTGCATAATTGACAGATTTCTAACAACATTTATTTACATCAGGAAGCAGCAAACACAGCAAAGCAGGCCAAACTGAACTGAACCTAATGGATTTGTTGTCAAGACTAACTCTGAATAGGTTTTCCTACAAGTTTACAAAGGACAATGGCCATTTTATGAATGGCCAAATGTATTTGCCCAACACGATTCAGTTTCTGAATGAAAATTCGGCAAACTGAGCTGTGTGAAGGAAGGAGGAGGTACAATGAGGAAGAAGTAGAAGGATGGAGGAGGTTACTAGGGAGCAAGAGGAGGAGTTAAGGAATGAGAGTGAAAAAAAAAGACATCTAACATGGCACTTAACCACCAGTGGAATCTGGGGAGATGCTTTAGACACTGATTAATGTGAATGAACAACTCGCAAGAAGCCAATGTTTGAGTTGCTTATTTACATTTTTTATAGAACATTGCTCATGTACAAGGAACACTTTTTAAAATATTAGCAATGTTAACCTGAGAAGTTGACAAAATAACTGGATGTGTGAGCTGCACCTATCTCTTTGGCATGTACTTTTTCCAGACACATACAACAGCTGGAACATATTTAAAGCTTCCTTACTAGAAGAATCCAGTGTCTAAACACATTGTCTTATACAGATCTCCTTAAAGCCCTATCACTATACTGGGTCTCCTACAGATTACTGAGAGAGAATGTCTGGCATACAAGGAATCCTTGGATCCAGCACTGATTGATGGACCTTTTGGACATCCACAAAATGAACAGTATCAGAACCATTAGATCCAAAGATTTAAAGTTTGCTTGTGACATAAATAGGCCATGTGATGTTGATGAGACACAAATGTGTCTCAGAGAGGGTCCCCATGCACTGGAACAAGCTTCCCATCCATGTGAAGCAGAGTCCATCCCTAGGCTAGCCCTATTTAAGCATAACGTTGAGTCTTTGAACAATAGGTGGGAAATTGGAAATCACACTGTTGACATTGCCAATGCGCAATGCCACTTATCTGTTTTTTTCTTGTCTATCCACACAAATCAAATCAATTCTCTGCTCTGGACTGGTAGTCAGGAAATTGGGAAAACACTGCACAAACTCCATTTTTATGTTTCACAAAAAGAAACAGACTATCAGTGTTTGTTACAATTGGCTGATTTACTATGTTTTTTACAGAAAAGCATAGTAAATCGGCTGAAAGCAGGCATCCGGAACAGAAAAAGAGGGCCACTGATGCCACAGTGATGTCACAAAATGGGCGTGGCATTGATGGGAGAGTGGGTGGGAATGGGTGGAATTATGGGTGATGCGAGGGGCATGACATTAGTCTGGTTTTAGCCACAAAGAAATCTGGCAACCCTATAGGTAGTTGCTTGCATTTTGTAGGTAATACTCATTAACAGGTAACTGCCTGTGCATCAATCCATGGCTCAGACATGCTAATTGCATCCAGAACAGCTGGGTTGTAGTTTCATTAGCCAGTGGCATGGCACAACAGTGCAATATTTAAGGCCTTCATGTAGGGCTCAGCCCCTTTCTTAGTCTGTGAGATGGACATTAGTGAAGTGTGCAGACTACAGCATTACAGAGGGTAGGTACAAATACTGTCCACTGTTGAGATTTATGAGGTATGTACACAGTTTTGCATGCTATATTTGGCTATTGTAAAATGACTTTATGATTATCTGGCAGTTCAGTGTTACACATTGTGGGTTGAGGACAGTAAGGGAAATGAGGCATGTGAGTGTCAGATGTCATACCCATCAGAATATGCATGCTGCTGCAGTAGCTGCTGGCCTATCTGCTCTGTATGATTGTAGGGGTAGACTGTGACACATGTCCTATTTGCTTGACTTTTGCCCCCACCCCTTTATGTATGGGTGTTGTGTGGATGCCTTGTTCTAAGGGGTTATAAGGTATGGTAGGTCTGTAGCAGGTAGCACAACATACAGCTACATAGGTTGCAGCATGCAGCTGCTGCTTTTTGCCTAGGACTCATAGGGGGGAGTGTGTCCATGTTGGAGGACAGCAAGCTGTATGTGTCACGGAGGGAGCAGTGTCAATTCTGTCGTTACAGCAGAGCCAGGGTGAGGGTACCCATAACAGTCCAGTCGAGGCATGCACTTAAGGTACATTTGTTATGTAACAGTGCCCATCACAGAGTAGTAGATGACATAAAGGTAGGCTATATGAATACGTGCAGTGTGTCCCTACCTACAGTCCTGTGACTTGCTAACATGGGTAACAGTTAATTCAATAGCAGCAACCTGTTTTGGTTAAAATTGCATGACTCAGTCATTATTTGCTATATTCACAAGAATGTAATTGAAGTCCAACACACTGGATTCGAACCCAGGACTGTGGGTAGCAAAATGTACTGCATGCATGGCATTTAACAGACTGAGCTACAAAGTCAATATGACAGCATGTGTATTTGTAAGATACATGTGCATGCATACAGTTTGTGACACAAGAATTAGATAAGCATGTGTTTTCTGATGGGTATGACGTGTGGCACTCAAATGTCTGTTATGATTTTCTAACCTCAATCTTTAATGACTTGCCAGTACTTTAGCAGGGAGATATGTTTTTCTGAAACCATGCCAAAACTAGGGGGCACAACTGTGGACATTCTGCAACAGTCTGTACAGTTAACATCTATACCTTCTATCCCAGGCCTCACATACATCCATTAATATTTATTTGGCTGTGTACTGGTGTACTGCCTGCATCACATTCCCAAGTACACTGCCAATTTCTCCATCATATGTATTTGCAGTGTGGCAGTGGCAATCAGGATATGTTGGTAGAAACACTTTTTTAATTCGGAGCTCAGTGGCATAGTGGGCTAATGCACTATGCTGTAGTTGACAGGGCCCAAGTCTGAGATGTGGCAAGGGTGATTATTTTGTAGATGTGCCTAACACTGTCAGAAACATAAGATGATTAAGCCACTTTTAAGCAGTTTTAAGTGGGTTTTGCACTATGGTGTGCCATGCCTCTCTACTTAAACTCAAGCTAAATATAGAAAAAAGAAAAGAAAAAAGGAGTGATATGAAAGTGGTGAAATGGGGCAAGCAGGGAGAAAAACATACTGAAAGGCAGGTAGAGATGTGCAGGATGGGTGTAGGAAGCATGATAGCTCTCTATTTCTTCTACAGCAGCAGCTGTGCAGGTTTTACAGAATTTGGAATTTGGAGTCTCACACCACAGAGGCAGGGCTGAGGGCAACATTAATGTGTTGATTGAGTAATGTAATAATTAGTTACGTCCAGTGGACACATGTGAGAAATGGAGAGCTATGTATGGAGATAGGTGCCCCCTTTTTTTTTTTAAGGAGAGAATGGAATGTTGGGGAAGGGATATAGGTACATGCAGGGAGGTACGTTGGGTAGGAGAGGTTGAATTTGCAGACAGACAAGACAGCATACAGGGGTGGTGTGTGACACATGAGGGGGTAAACACCTTGGAAGGGGACTGCGTTGTGGAATCAGAATTCCATGTGCCCCTAGATGGCAGCAGTGTGTCTGAGCTCCCCAGCCATGGGCAGTCACCACTGCTCCTTCACAACCCCAAAGGTGGCTGTGTTGGAGGCTGGGCACAGGGGCCACTAGACCACTCCAGGTTGGTGGGTCGGCCCTCAGTCCAGCACAGGCATTACTCATACCTACAATGAACTATCTTGCACACCATCACCGGTAGCTAATCCTGGGTGACAACCCCCCTCCAACCCCGCTCTCAGGGGGGATGGGACACATCCCCTGAGGCAGTTCCATGCATAGTTGGTGCAGAGCCAGCAGAGGGGGCACCACTGGCTTGGGTCCCAGATGTGCTGGGACCCAGTGCCATGGCTGGCTAATGTAGGGTAGGCAGATTACCATGAACCGGCCTACCTAGTCAATCTGTGGTACTGAGGCATTTCAATGTGTATAGGTTAGTAATGAACAAACCATTTAATTAGTTATAACAGCATGCCAGAACATTGCAAACAACCCAGTAACATAACATTGCATACTATATGTAACATAACAATAAGTAAGATAACAGTCAGTATAGTAACAGCATGCCAGTAACAGTTACAGCATAAGGCCAACAACATAGGTAATTCAACAAGATATGTTAGTATGCAACCATTGTAATACATAACAATAATAAAACACGAGGCCCAACATAACATTTAGGGAATAACATATGTTAATAGTAAACCATAACCAATCTTCTTCATCTTCTTCTTTTGACTGCTCCCATTAGGGGTTGCCACAGCAGATCAACTGTTTCTATTTCTTCCTGTCCTCTGCACCTTGCTCTGTCACACCAACCACCGACATGTCCTCTCTCACCACATCTATAAACCTTATCTTAGGCTTTCCTCTTTTCCTGTTACCTGGCAGCTTCATCTTTAGCATCTTTTTCCCAATATACTCTACATCCCTCCTCAGCACATGTCCAAACCAACATAATCATGCCTCTCTGGCTTTGTCTCCAAACCTTCCAACCTGGGCTGAATCTCTAATATACTTATTCCTAATCCTGTCCATCCTCATCACGCCCAGTGCAAATCTTAACATCTTCAACTCTGCCACATCCAGCTCTGACTCCTGCCTTTTTGTTAGTGCCACTGTCTCCAACCCATATAACATAGCTGGTCTCACTGCCCTCTTGTAGACCTTTCTTTTCACTTTTACTGGTACTCGTCTGTCACAAATAACTCCTGACACCCTTCTCCACCCACTCCATCCTGCCTGTACTCTTTTCTTCACCTCTCTTCCACACACACCATTACTCTGAACTGTTGATCCCAAGTACTTAAACTCATCCACCTTCGCCACCTCTACTCTCTGCATCCTCACCATTCCTCTATCTTCCCTCTCATTCACACACACATATATTCTGTCTTAGTCCTGCTGACCTTCATTCCTCTTCTCTCTAGAGCATATCTCCCCCTCTCCAGTGTCTCCTCCACCTGTTCCCTACTCTCACTACAGATCACAATGTCATCTGCAAACATCATAGTCCATGGAGACTCCTGTCTGATCTCGTCTGTCAACCTGTCCATAACCATTGCAAATAAGAAAGGGCTCAGAGCTGATCCTTGATGTAATCCCACCTCCACCTTAAAAGCATCCATCACTCCCACCGCAGACCTCACCACTGTCACACTACCCACCTACATATCCTGTACCACTCTTACATATTTCTCTGACACTCCAGACGTCCTCATACAATACCACAACTCCTCTATAGGCACCCTGTTATATGCTTTCTCTAAATCCACAAAGACACAATGCAACTCCTTCTGACCTTCTCTGTACTTCTCCATCAACACTCTCAGAGCAAACATCACATCTGTAGTGCTCTTTCCTGGCATGAAACCATACTGCTGAGCACTAATCATCTCCTCCCTTCTTAACCTAGTTTCCACTACTCTTTCCCATAACCTCATGCTGTGACTGATCAGTTTAATCCCTTTGTAGTTACTACAGCTCTGCACATCACCCTTATTCTTAAATACTGGTACCAAAACACTTCTTCTCCATTCCTCAGGCATCCTCTCACTTTCCAAGATTTCATTAAACAATCTAGTTAAAAACTCCACTGCCATTTCACCTAAACACCTCCATGCTTCCACAGGTATTTCATCTGGACCAACAGCCTTTCCGTTCTTCATCCTCTTCATAGCTGTCCTTACTTCCTCCTTGCTAATCCACTGTACTTCATGATTCACTATCTGCACATCATCCAACCTTCTCTCCCTCTCATTCTCTTTATTCATCAGCCACTCAAAGTACTCTTTCCATCTGTTCAACACACTCTCCTCACTTGTGAGTATGTTTCCCTCATTATCCTTTACCACCCTTACCTGCTGCACATCTTTACTCGCTCGGCCCCTCTGTCTAGCCATTCGTACAGGTCTTTTTCTCCCTCCTTAGTGTCCAACCTTTTATACAACTCTTCATACGCCTTATCCTTAGCCTTCGCCACCTCCCTCTTTGCCATGCACCTCATTTTCTTATACTCTTGTCTACTTTCTTCATCTCTCTGACAATCCCACTTCTTCTTCGCCAACCTCTTTTTCTGTATACTCTCCTGTACTTCTTCATTCCACCACCAGGTCTCCTTGTCCTCCTTCCTCTTTCCAGATGTCACACCAAGCACCTTTCTAGCCATCTCTCTTACTAGCTCTGCTGTAGTTACCCAGCTATTCGATAACTCTTCACTGCCACCCAGTGCCTGTCTTAACTCTTCCCTGAACATCACCTCACAATTACCCTTTTTCAATTTCCACCATTTGATCCTTGGTGCTTCCCTCACACTCATCCTCCTCTTCTTGATCACCAATGTCATCCTACAAACCACCATCCTTTGCTACCTAACTACACTTTCCCCTGCCACCACTTTACAGTCTCCAATCTCCTTCAGACTGGCCCTTCTACATAAGATATAATCCACCTGTGTGCATCTTCCTCCACTTTTGTATGTCACCCTATGCTCCTCCCTCTTGTTAAAATACATATTCACCACAACCATATCTATCCTTTTCACAAAATCCACTACCATCTGACCTACTGCATTCCTTTGCTTAACAGCATACCTACCCATCAATTCCTCATCCCCTCTGTTCCCTTCACCAACATGCCCATTGAAATCTGCTCCAATCACCAGTCTCTCACCCTTGGGTACAGTCATCACCACTTCATCCAACTCACTCCAAAATGTTTCTTTCTCACCCATCGCACACCCAACTTGTGGAGCATATGCACTAACAACATTCATCATTACACCACTTGGCTACATAGATATGGGGAATGAAGTGGTGCACAACATTTGGCCTGCGGGCCAAATCTGGCCCATGATACAATGGCATCCAGCCCCCAGAGAGTAACCAAAAATTAAAAAAAAAGTGAAACAATGACAAGCCTTACTCCAGTAATGCAAACTTTCCAGCACATGCTTACCTACCTAATTGACTGCAGTTGCACACAACTCAAATTTTAGCCATGGAAGTAACTATTCTTTGTTGTTTATAACTTGTAGTCTGTAACAGTAGTAACTTTCTGCAAGAGCTTGTAATAAGGCATGACTGCAAGCCATTATAAAGTTAAATGCAAAGTTGATGTAGAAAACAGGCAATTTCATGACTGCTATCGTAAGTAAAAATGCCAGTCATCTGTACCTACAGTTAACTTGTAATGCCTTATTATGCTTTGAGGTGGCCCACAGATGCATTAAGAATTTGTGTAGTGGCCCTCCCCACAGAAAGGTTGTGCACCACTGTTGTAAACTTTTACATATACCTATGAGCCAAGTTTAAGCACCACTAAGTGCTGCACCACACAAACCCACTAAGCTATGCTTAAAGTTGACCTTTGAATCATAAATGAAATGCATACAGATTCTATTTTGAGATGTCTGGCATGTGGCAGTCTCTGCAATCCACGCCACACAAACTTACATTGCATTTATTGCTATCAGGCACTTGGACAATTCAGGGGGTGTGTTATTCATCTACTGACACAGTTATTGACACACTCCCTACACCAATTGAATACTGCCTCCTCTGGCTCTCCCTCAGTAATGTGTCTTCATTAATATGCATGGCACACTACCCAGGGGGATCCACATGTACGGACATGGTACTTTCCTTGTAGGCTCTGCACTATGTCTACATGGACGTTATTAAACTTGGGGGATGGTTTGTGCTCCTAAAGAAATTATTGTGACTTTATGTCGAGTTTTACCACCATTGATGTGCAGTGATCATAGGGTTATAAAGATGAATTTCTTGCTAGATAATTCAGCCAAACTGAAATCTAAACCAATGCAGAGAAAATTAATTAAAGGTTATATGGAAGCAAACCAGTCAGAATGTAAAACTAATTGGAGTGATGCATTCATTAGAAAGACTGTAGAAGGAATGTACAAAGTTTTGAAAGAGAAATTGTTTGAGTGCAAAAAATCAAAACAAAAATGTTTAACATCAGGATCTAGGCATACACTGTCAGGAAGTTATATTTCCACAAGAACAAGATACGTGATTACTATAAGATACAAAAAAATATAAGACATGGAAAAGAGGTTGAATTACAACTTTAGAAACTGAAATAAATAAGCTGGATAAACAAATAAAGCATAGTGTGAAATAAGATCAAGAAAAATGTGAAGAAGATTTATATAAAGATATTGAGCATTATAGGAAACCATTTTATATAGACATAAGATATGGAAGGAGTAAAAACATAGAAATGGATAAACTGTGTGCAGATTCTAAAATGTATTCTCAGAAATAACACATTATAGATATATTTACAAAATGTTATGCAAAAGAGTTTGGTTCCACAAAGGGGATGATAAGTTGTGTGAGTGATATCCAGTTAATCTCAGATACTGGAATCAAAATACATTATATTGCAAAAGAACTATGCAAAGCAATGGAAGGAGATGGAATAAGTAATAAAGACCTGACAGCACTTCAGCAATAACTTATAGTACCTTTATATCTATTATTTACTAGGTCATATAACTATGGGAAGATTCATCAAGATTGGAGACATGCACTTATTAAACCCGTCTTTAAGAGAAAAGGGATTAGACAAACCTAGGGTCATATAGACCCTTAAGTCTACTTTCATGAGGTGGAAAAATAATTCAGAAGTTAATATTGGATAAGTTATTATCAGAACTGGAAAGGGTGGGTCTTGAAACCATGTATCAGCATGCATATTTTAAAAATAGAGTTATTACCAGCTGTAACATGATGTTCTACAACAATATAACATGAATGAAAAATTATGCTGTGATATAATTTATATACATTTAACTTTAGCATTTGACAGGATCTTAACAGAAAACATTGCTCAATAAATTATAGCAACTAGGTACTGATGAACTCTTGATAAGATGGATAGCTAACTGCATGGCTTACAAATAGGACATGACAAGCATCACACAGCAATTGGACAGGTGAAATTCTTGGCTGCAGTCAGGGTGTCCCACAGGGATCTGTCCTGGGCCTTTACTCATTTAGATTGTATCTTTCAGACCTTACTTTTTCAGCTGAGGTGTTCTACAGTCTGTATGCAGATGACCTGAAATTGGGTAAACTGATTACATGTGTTACAGATAGGGCATGTCTGCAAAAGAACTTGACTAAATTGACCATTTGGAAACAGGAGAATAATATGCTGATAAATAGATCAGAAAAATTAAGCATATGAGATTTGGGAGACATAAACTGAAAGGTGAATATTTAATACATCTCCAGTGATGGAAATTATAGATTAATTTAAGGACCTGGGTATAATGGTATATGGGTAGATCCAGCTTTGAGTTTTTCTAATCACATCATCCAATTGATTAATGATAGTCATATAACTATAGGTTGTATAAAAACATTTATTTATTTATTTATTTTTGTCTAGGAAATCAGAAATGATGAAGTCATTGTTTGTTAATCACATTAAAGTCAAACTTGAGTATGGAACAACAATATGGAAACTTTATAAGAAAACAAGCATGAGTAAACTGTAAAGAGTACAGTAGAAATATACAAAGAGCATCCATGGATGTGAACATTTAAGTTATTATGAAAGACTAAAATATCTGAATTTGCACACTGCCAATTACAGACAGATATTTAAGAGGAGCTCTTATTCAGGTATATAGGGAATTTAGAGGCAACTATCTCTGATTCTTTGGGGTTATCAAAAAGTACTAGAGAATCATCAGATAACCTGTGTAGAAGATTCAATAGGAATGAGAAGTGTACTAATTGGTTCTCCGAGAGAGAGAGCAGCTGATGCATGGAACAGAGTACCAAACTATATTAAATAAGCACTATTTTAGATATTTATTTTTAGGAATGGCCTGAACTCATATTATGGGAAAAACTGTTTTGGTATATTGGCAGGCTAGAAGGTCATTAATGCCTATGCTTGAAATATTTGTATGTATGTAATATATTCTTGATTGCACAGTCACTCCTTTCCAGGTTACCCCTGACATAACCATTTTAATGTGTGAACATCCACACTTCTTAGGGAGTTAACCTTGTTGTGACACAGTAATATTGCTCAGGGAAAGTGGGATCCAGTGGGGAGATAAGAGCACAGTAAAAGGAGCATTTATGTGTGCTAAGGCAGTCATAATCTACAAATTGCGGGGTTGGGGGCATGTGCAATAATGTCATGATATTCTGCCACTCTTCAATTTGGAGTAGGCCACCTGGACTCAAATGTCAAAATCTCCCCAACTCTTCCCTGGTGTAAGACATTGCTCTGCCAGCTGCTTCATCTTATCCATACAGTTAACCCTATTAATGATCTGAACCAGACCATAATAACACACCCTTTTCAATGTTATGTGTAGAAAAAGACTTTCAGATGAATGACATCTGTGATGACAGTGATATCAAGTGATGTTTTATAAATTGTGAGATTAAATACCCAGGTGATCTACTGCTGAACAAGCTTACAAGCAATAACTTAATCTGTAGCAATGGCTAAAGAGCTGACATTTGTGGTGACATTTTAGTTTCCTATCTTTCTTCATTATTTTAGTTTGTTTCTTTATTTCCTCCTTATTTTTTTCATTGTGCTACATTTTAATCTTAATCTGTATTTATTACTATATTTCTTACCTACCACCTCTATTTTTTACTTCTGTCTCTGTTCACTAACTTTTGCTACAATTCCCTGAAGAAAATAAAAGCTGCAATACAAAACTTTCAATCAGGACGTTTTTCTGAATGTATCGATGTAAAAACTTTCTAGGAATAAACAAATAAAATGAAGCTTCACATTGATTAATTACTCTTTCTGACTACAAATATTTCTGAAGAGCTCATTCTTGGTACCAGTTTTAAGTCTTTATCGCATGCATGTTCTTGACAACATTTTTCTATCAGGATTATAGTCACTGCTTAGATTAATTTATCAAAACTGTTTTGGACACATGGGATAACAGGGCATATCTATGATTCAGTATATATTAACTAGTTTCTTTAATATTTATAACTTCTGAGTGTTTCAGAATAAATATTGGTACCTGTGTGAACAATAAGCTGTTTGCCAGCTTTTGAAATAAATTGGGTCTCTCTAAAAGTTATATGCTTGTATGTTTTATGGTACAAGGTTTTTAAATGGCTACAAGTTATGTTTCCTATGTGTTCCTGGTAAGTGCTTGCTTCAGAAAATGACTTTGTATTTAAAATAAGAATGATGACATGAATTTATGGACTGTTCTGCCTATTAATTAGTAGCTTTAGCTGGGATCTGAAAGTTTTTATGTAATGGGAGAGGTGTGTTCTTTTTTTTTTTTTTTTTTAGAATGCTTTTAAATGACTGTTTTGGATGTTCTTAATTTGCCAGTTATATAGAGTTTAGTTATGGGAAAGGCTGTATGAAAGTATTTTATTTTTTATGTGTG
This sequence comes from Protopterus annectens, assembly GCF_019279795.1. Classification (NCBI taxonomy): domain Eukaryota; kingdom Metazoa; phylum Chordata; order Ceratodontiformes; family Protopteridae; genus Protopterus; species Protopterus annectens. The sequence goes on along the minus strand of NC_056732.1, from coordinate 859,095,238 downwards.
TTGTATGGTTTGTGATGTCCGGAATTGATTTATTGTGTATTGAATGTTTATTTACTGATTGGAGGTATCTGATAGTTAAACTTTACATTTGTTATTGTAAATAAGCAGACTTTGTGATACAGTTAAAGTGAGGTCAGGAAACTATACTGTGCAGTGTGCTGGACAGGAAAATGTCAGTTTGAAATTTAAGAAATGAAGCTTTCTTACTTAACTCATGACATCATGCATTCTATGCATGCAGATCAGATTATATTACATCTAATGTGCATATGCAAGACTAATTGTGAATGTCAAGTCTCTGATTGGTTAATATAGCATAGTAGGCTTCTTCTACAAGAATAATGAGCTACACTGTGCAAACATATTCATGGTTACCTTTTATAATAGTGACTATATTTTATGATCAAATATATACAGAAATGTTATTTTTTCTTGTAAACAGTTAATTATAGCCACTATTTCTAGTGAATATACTGGAGTTTTTTTATAAATAGATCTTTAGGAATAACTTTCCTATGCAGTTAGCAAGTGTTTAGTATAGGCTTATACATTTACAGAAAATGCTTATGACTAATGGTAATAAATGTAAGGATACTCAAATACCATACTAAATCCTAGCAAATGTATATGTGAATAATTTTGACTGTACTATAATTACTTTGTATCTAATATGTTGATTTTCTTATTGTAGCTCAGATATTATTTATGTTTCAGATGTCATGTTTTCAGTTATTATAAAGTCATGTTTTTTAGCATATTGGCACTTTATGACAGGGAAAGAGTTCAGTAATATCTATGACTTGTGATAACACAACAAACAAGATATGAGTTTCAGTATTACCCTATTACTATGGTAGATATTTACAGCTATCTCTATCTTAATTCTGTCTTTGAGTCATTCACTTTTAAGACCTGTTATCCATAGTAAATTTTATATAAATAATGTTTTTTACTAATTTTTGTCATATTAACTGATGCCAGTTAATTATTATTGATTTTATTCAGTCATTTAAACATCTGTTATTCCAAAAAATTAGGAGTTAATTAAGGACAAATATGTCTTATGGAATATTTCCAAGAATCTATGTTAATATCTTTTGGGAATGATACACACTCACAATGTGCTAACACCCAATTCTTGTGAAGTTTTTATTTAGTGGGAGTTTGTCATGATAAGATTTATTCAGAGGGCAAGTAAATACAAATGATAAATGTTTATTTAATCTGTTCTGCCATTTTGAAGTTTTTATCAGAACTTATACAGATGGCATGCTTAGGTATTTTGGGTGATCATTTAGATTGTTAATAAAGCTAATGTTTCCTTATTCTATTAAGCACTAAATTCAGATTATATATATCCTAATATGTCTCTTGCTTCCTTAGTGAATAATTACTGTATAAATGTTTAATGCGTCTAATAATAGTGTATGTAACTTATCTCTAAAACCTAACTGGAATCAATATCTGATTAGGTGTTTATCATTACTATTTTTTTCTTCATTTATAATATATTCTCCATTTTTCACTTTGTTTTCATGGGCTCAAACCAACAAAGGTTGATGGTTGGGATAGGCAGTCTAGAAGATTTAATTTTGTTTGCTAGACTAGGACTGTATCTCATTTCATGTATAAGGTGTATAAAAGTTTATATCAGAGTGAAATATGTTAATTTTTTGTCATTTATCTGTTTTTCTAGTTTTGAAATGCCTGACAAAATTGTTTTACTTTTATCTTTCACCGGGAAGGTTATTTGGATTGAGATAAATAGAAATATAACAATTGATATTATGTTGTCTATTCAGGAATAGTATTATGTATACAGGATTCTATCAATACAAGTTCCTTTATTATTTGTTATATTTAAAGAATTCTGATATGGATTTAACTTTGATATCCGTAAATACTAATGGCTTAAACAACCCATATAAGAGAGCTAACCTACTACTGTATCTTAAACTAAACAAGGTTCAAGTAGTTTTTTCTCCAAGAGACACACATTAAAATAAATGGCACATTTATGTGGGACCCTAAGGAATACACAATACTTGCTCAATCTTCTTATAAAAATAAGACCAGAGGAGGATCAATTCTATGAAAAAAGACTTCCTTAAATCCCCAAATTATTTACAAACAGGTAGATAATGATGGACTCATGGCCTCAGTTATACTTAAGTTTAACAATAGAATTTGGACCCTGGCTAAATTATACTGGTTCCTGGGTATGGGGGTTGGACTAACTAAGAAACACTTAGACTTTATTACAACTACTTCTAAAGGTAATATTATACTAGGAGGTGATTTCAACTGTATCACAAATATTACAGAAACTACCAATAGGAAATCTCCTAGGCTATCGTTCTCAGCCAAACAGTTAAAAAATGGGCAAAGATGTTTAAATTAAAAGACACCTATAAAGCTTTGGGACCAAATTCTTTACTATTCTCACACCAAGACTATAGACATGGTACCCAAACTAGAATAAATACAATTTATATCTCACAAGATCTTTATTCTAAAATCTTGAATTTTTCAATACAACCTTGTCCTTTTCAGATCATAATTCTCTGTTATTAACAATACACTTGGAATTCAATCAGTTAGTTATTACTTCAAGGATTCCTTAATATATTGCAAAAAATAAAGATTTTAAATCTTGGATAACTTCTGAACTTCAGCTTTTCTTATGGATGAATTATAAACCTGAAGCAAACACAATTATGGTTTGGGATTCTCTTAAGGCCTATCTATATCGTAAAACCATTAGCTGGTACAAAAATAAAATTAAAGAATGGGACTCAGAGTTACAGCATCTCCAAAAATCATTTATTATCTCTTAAATCTAATAAGACCTTAATTGCTACAAATAATAAGAAAATAGAACAAGCAAATAAGAAATACAATGAAATATTATTCCATAAAACTAATTTAGCTATGGAAAAACTGAAATTAAATTCTTATGCTACCTCTCCTAAACATCTTCATAACCTATCTATGAAAGTTAAGATACAATCAAAAATTAATAACATATATAGTATCATTCATGAAGGGAAAAGGAAAAAAAACTCGGACATAGGGAACATTCAGGAGGCTTTTAATTATCCTTATGCAGAGCATCATAAAAATAAAATAAGTACAAGTGAATGTGAAAAGTTAGAGAATATAGTTCCCAACATAACAAGAATTCCTGAGGAACTTAATTTAGATCTACAAAAACCTATTTCTGAAAAGGAAATTATAGATGGGATTAAAGAAAGTAAGTCTAAAAAAGCACATGGAATAGATGGCTTAATTATCGAAATTTATAGACTGTTCCCATCTTCTATAATCTCTATCCTACATAAAACCTTTCTTGAAGTTCAAACATTAGCAAATGTTTCTCCTTCTTGGAGATATTCTCTAATTTCACCTATATTAAAAGAGAATAAGGACCCTAATAATTGCAACTCATATAGACCTACTTCTTTGTTAAATAATAATTATAAACTATTTATGTCAATTATGGTCAACAGATTGAAAATACTCATATCTAAAATAATAAATGAAGACCAAACTGGTTTCATACATAACAGGCATACACAGGATAATATTAAAAGAGTATTAAAACTGATAGATTACCTCAATAGAGGAAACTACAAAGCATTGATAATAGGTCTAGATATTCAAAAGGCCTTTGACTCTTTAAATTGGGGTTATTTATTTAAAGTCTTACTGTTATTTGATCCCCCCTTTTTATAACAATGATAAAGAAAATCTATGAAAATAATCTAGCATATGTGAATTAGATCCCTTTACTTCCAAAGCAATCCAAATCACTAGAGGTACTAGACAAGGATGTCCCATGTCCCCTATCCTATTTGCTCTGGCCATATAAATATTTGCCATTTTAATACATAATAACCCAAAGATAAGAGGTATAATTATATATGACCAATATATATCTAAAATAATGATGTTTGCTGATGATGTCTTAATTACCTTACCCAACTTGAAGGAAATGTTAGGTGAAGTAGATATAGTAACAACAAATTTCCAAAAAATCTCAGGACTCTCCTTCAACAAATGTAAATCAAAATATTTTTTATTAAAAAAAAAGAACATACAGGTTCCAGTTAATCATATTATTGGAAACCAAGTTTCAACTCTAGGTTATTTAGGAAGAGTCCTATGTAAGAATATAGAGGAAACCTTATAGCTTAATTATGCTAAAGCCATAAACTTAAGACATTAATAAGTAAATGGAATATTTTTTTATAGCATTTGATGATAGGTTACAACTGATAGGAATCGTTTTGTTACCTAAAATATTATATATAGCACAAGCCCTTATACTTCTACCAGGAAAGAAAATCCTTAAAGAAATCACTTCAATTCTGATGAAATTCCTATGGTACCCCAAAAGAAATAGAGTGGCATATTCTCATAATATCAGAAAATGGGAACAAGGGGGGTTAAAATTTGCAGAGATTGAAACTTATATAAATGCATCTATAATTAAAATAGTGATGAATTGGATAAATCCTATATACTCTTCCAATTGGAAACAGTTACACTCCATTATACAAATGAATAAAAATTGTTTATCAAAAAATGCTTTGGTAAATGACAAAGATAACAAAATATGGCACTATTTAAGTTTAAATTTACTGTATAGTACAACAAAATTAACTAAACTAACACTAATGAACAATATTTTTGATGTGTTTAGAAAATTCATTAACACAAATCTAGATATAAAACTGTGGCATAGATTTTTAATACCATCTACTATTACAAGGGATTTCCCTGATACAACACATAGAGAGATTTTTGGTTTATGGGAAAACAGTAACATATTTTGTTGGTTGCAATGTATTGAAAACCAACAAGGTTTGAACTCACAAAGTATATTGTCAACCTATGGCCTATGCCCCAATTTGGTTGGTTCTTCAGAGTGGCACAGTATACACTAAGGATCTGTGTAGAACAATACATAACTCATCCTTCAAAACCGTACCAAAAATTATAAACTGGATTTTTGGAATTCTGTATAATAATATCAATGTTAAGAATGAATTATCTTATCTATATAACACATTAATTGTCTATAAGATAGCTCCTACAGATTCTTACTGGTAATACCTAACTAAATGGTTTCAAGTATCATTATCAATGGAAGATAAAACATACATTTTATTTTCAGCTAAACTAGCTTCTTATTCACAATTCTGGAGGATTTTGCATTGGAAATTTCTACACAGATCCTTTTTGACACCTGATAAACTCTCAGAAATGAACCGTTCAAACAGCAAGTTATGTTGGAGATGTCATCTGTCCACTAATGCTGACCGGTCTCATATTTTTTTATGACTGTGCTAATATTAAACCATATTGGGTGGAGATTAAAGACATTTCTTCAAGCTATCTATACTGATATATTTGTTTTGACAAAGTATTTAATTTTATTGAATGTTGTTAATAGTAATAATGTGAAGAAAGATGACCTGTATTTGTCATGGACTATGTTAGCAATAGCCAGATAATTTATAACTAGAAGATGGAACTCTAATGTAGCACCCACAATTGAGGAATTCCTATCATCACTGAAGAAATGCAAACTAATGGAGAAAAGAACTAAAGAGTTAAGAACTTTTCCTAAGCCACTGGTTAACGGTCCATGGAGGAAAGTTTTGAACTTGAATGATACCCTACAGATGGAACCAAACTCTTCCTAACTATCATAGTTTATATATTAACTTATTTAACTACAAATGTTTTTATCTGAATCCTTTTTGTCAGGCTGAATGTAAATACTGTAAATAGTTATTTGATGTTATGAATGCATTAGATTATTGTGTTATTTCATTAAATAAAAATCATTTGAATAAAAAAAGGATTATTTAAAACCCTTGTAGTAGACTGTTATTTTGATGAAGTCCCCTGTGGTAGCCATACAATAGTCAGCTTCTGGTATCTAATCATTATAATTACTAAAAAAAGAAATGTATCTGTTCTCTTTATATCACTGAATGAAAGTTTCACTTTCTTACAAACAAACTCAATTAACTTAACAGGTTAAATATTTCTCTAACCACACCACTGACACTTCAAAAGCACTTCCACTGATAACAGAACTCTGTGCATGTAACCTGTTCATAGGTTCATAGGTTCATAGGTTTATACTAGGCTATCTGCCCTAAGGCATTTATAAGCCTAGCCCAAATTTTCCACCCCTTATATGAAAAAATACTGTGCCCATTAGTTTGTTGTGCCTCTGTCCAGCAGTGACACAGAGATGATTCCCGGGATAAACCTACGATCTCCCATCCACAGGTCAAGATTTCTCTTGAACAGAGCCAGCGAGGTGCTCTGCCTCACATGGACCGGGATTTTATTCCACAACATAGGGAGTCTCTGAGTGATAAATCTATCCATCCAGCACATCCTATTTATATCCGTGCTAAGGTTTAAGTTGCTTGCTCTAGTGGTTTTGGTGGATTTGGATTTTTTGAGGTGGAGCATGTCCATTAATTCCGGGTTGGACATGGCCTTGTATGTCAGGCACATGCCACCTCTGAGCAGACGGTATGCAACTGAATAAAGCTGGAGTTTCTTCAATCTGGCAGCATATGACAGATTTTGGTGTCCCTTTATCCTTTTGGTGAGGAACTTTTGGGGTCTCTCCAATTGCTGCAGATGTCGGGTGCGATACATCCCGAATGGGGCATTGTACTCGATCATTGGTCTGATAAGTGAAGAGTACAGGGGAACAATGACCTCACTAGATCTGGATGTGAATCCCTTCATGATCAGGTGGGCAATGTAGAAGGTCTTTCTAACCACTTTAGCAACGTGAGTGTCAAAAGAAAGGCCACTGTCAACCTGGGTCCCCAGGTCCCTGATAACCTCTTCTTTGCTTAGTGGATTGCCACCTATATGGTAGCTTGGGGTTACCTTATTTTTCCTGAAGGGTATGACTAAACATTTTTTGGCATTTAACTTCAGGCCATGGCTCTGGCACCAGCTATCTGTTTCCATGTGTCCCTTCTGAAGGATATCCGTGTCCGATGCACTTTCCACTATAGCGCCCAGTTTGCAGTCGTCTGCAAACTTTGTCAGCCAAAGTCCTCCCATGTTGGCCTGTACTTCTGAGAAGTAGATGCCGAACAATAGGGGGCCAAGGACCGAGCCCTGTGAGACACCGCTTGTGACCGGCTTGGAGTTTGACATAGCGCCAGCAACTCTAACCCTGTGGGTTCTGTCCTTAAGCCAGTTTGCAACCCATCTTGTGACATATGGGTTTACATTTAAGCTGGTAAGTTTTTCTACAATACCCGAGTGGGGTATTGTGTGAAAAGCTTTGCAAGGTCAAGGTAGGCTGTATGGACTGCCTTTCACTCATCAATGGCCTTGGTGACTGTTTCAAAGAAGTCGACCAAGTTCAAAAGGCATGATCTGCCCTTGACGAAGCCAAACTGGGTCGGGTCCAATGTCTGCAAGTCCCCTATATCTTTGTTTATAAGCTCCATTATGATCCTCTCCATAGGTTTGCAGACTAGACTTGTTAAGCTTATGGCGCGGTAATTACCAGGGTCCGTAGAGGCACCGCCTTTGTGGAGTGGGACCACAGTTGCCATACGCCACTCCTTGGGCACGTATCCTGTGGTAAGGCTGAGATTAAACAGCTGCCTTATGTGCGGGTTTAATTCCTCATTTAGCTCGTGTAGCACACAGCCGGGGACACCATCCGGTCCCATTGATGCTGTGTTTTTAGCTTTAGAGAGAGCAGCTTTCACCTGCGCATTTGAGATGTCTGGGAGGCTACACTCTGCTGGGATATTTATCTCTCCTTTAGGGGGGGAGAGGGGGGGGGTGAAGTTTGCACTGAACCTGTCTGCCAGTATGTTGGCAATGTCTGTGTGTTCATTGATTTTTGTATCATTTTGGACTAATTCTGAGCATATCTGAGTTTCCACCCAGGTTCCTAACATAGCTGAAAAAGGCCTTATGATTGTCCTTTGAATCCATGGCAATTTTTCTCTCAAAATTGGCCTTAGTTGATTTTATGAGTGCTCGTATTTTTTTACTAATAATGATCAGGGGTGACTTCCCTTTTATGGATTTTGTTCTATCATGTAATAGCTTTCTCCTCTTATTGTAAAGTTTGTTAATGGCTGGGGTCCATCAGACTGGATGTTTGCCCTTTGTGGAAAGAGTCTTGGTTTTATTTGGGATTGCCTGATCCATGCAGTCCTGGAGGTGTTCATAGAAGGCATTTGTAAGGGCTTCCGCAGCTTGGGTTGTGGTTTCCACTGGCTCAAGGGCCTTGAAGGATACCACACCAGTCATGAGTAGTGTGAAGTTTGCTTTAGAGAAGTTCTTCACTGTGGTCTTTTTTGTTTGGGGTGGGGGCGGGATGTGGATTTCCAGTGAGATTAGTTTATGATCAGATCTCACCAATGAGGATATACTTCGGTGTGGAGCATTTTGTCCCCATGTTTGTGATAATGAGATCTAGTATATTTTCTCCTCTCATGGGAACAGTGACTAGCTGTTCCATGGCATTTGAATTTATGAACTCCAGGAACCGTTGGGCTAGAAAGTTAGGGCTTGAGTAATGTTCCCAGTCTATATTCGGGTAGTTGAAGTCACCCAATATGATGGTGTTTGGAGATACATTTATACCCTCCAGTGTCTTCAGGAAGGCTGTGTGGGGTTCCTGAGTTTGAGAGGGTGGCCTGTAGCATGCTACAATTTGTAGAGCAGTTTTGCCTATGGTTAGTTGCACCTGGATGGTTTCCGAAGCTTCGTGCATTGCCACCAACCTGGACGTGTGGGTATCCTTTATGAATATGGATACACGCCCTCCTTTTGTGGTGTGCTCTGGGTTTTGGGGCCGGAACGCATGATATGAGGTAAAACCTAATAGTGCCGGGGTGCTCTCAGGAGCCTTGAACCAGGTTTCAGTTACAGCACAGACATCGATGTTCTCCATACTGAGAAGGGCCTCGAGTGCGTGCATTTTGAGATTTAGACTTCTGGCATTGAGCAGCATTACCCTCAGTTTCTTCCCATTTTTGTTTTCTAGGGTGGTAGGTTTAGAATTTGAGCCTTGCCTAAAAAGGCACTATGGGGTGGCAAGAGCCTTAGCCAATATCCGGAATCCCAGGGTGACAGGTGCAAGCCGTCCCTTGCGAGCAGCGTGGCTTGTCAAGCATGTCATCCCAGGCAGACAGACACTGGATCCCCTTTGAATGACACCAGACATTAAGCCAATTGTTAAAGCTGATCATCTTGTCTCTATATTGTGGCATCATTCTTGGTGAAGGAAGGATACTGCTCAGGGTCAGGGTCATACCTGCCTGGGCTACATAATCAGAGAGCTCCTCTATGTCTCTTTTCATGTAGTCCAGGGAGGTACGTCTCAGGTCTTTCACACCAGCATGGACAATGACTGTGTCATATTTGTACTTGCCGTTGAGTGACCAAAGTGCTTGTGTTATGTGGCGGATTCTAGCCCGATAGGCAGCTTACTGTGACCCTCTCCTTGTTCAGCCTGGTGAGTGGGACGTCAGTGTGTCTGACTATGGAGTCACCTATGACAAGTATGTTTGGTGTTGTATTTGGCCTTAAGGGCTGTGACTGCTTTGCACACTGCTTTTGTGGTTTATGTGTTGCTTGTGGGGTGTCTTGAGGTAGCAGTTGTTTGGGTGTCTGCTTTGGTGGCCTCTGCTGTTTAGGTAAATTTTACTCAGAGCCTCCGAGCATGTCTTTGTGTGTTTATGTGTTTGATTCAGTGGTGTGGTAGCATTATGTGAGGCTGGTTTTGTGGTGTGTGTAGTTGCCTTCTCCTCCTGTCTGGTCTTGCCAGTCCTGAGTTGAGAGAGCTCAGCCGTTTGGCTAAATAGCTGCATCTCTCGCAAGTATTTGTGTTATGTGGGAGGAGGAGAGGGTTGTCTGTGTACATGAGGCAGTTATAACATTGCCTCAAGATTCCCAGATTCACCAGCTGGACCAGAGAGGAGATTGACAACTGACCTTTGGACATGCTAGAATAATATTGGGAATTCCTTAATAATTGAAAACAAGGGCCAGTGGGGAGTGAGGGTGTAGTGCTTTTAATTTTTAGTGCTGACTTATATAATTGCTTTAGTGAGCAAGTGCCAGGTAACTTGAGTGCAATGTGTTACAAGTAACTAAATGCAAAAACGACAAACAGTAACTTTTAAGTGAAGCAAGGAACTAGTACAGTAAGCAATGCAGATATCACTAGTGATCCACAGAAGCGCTGAGAAGCCTCGTATTAGGTGGAATTAGCTTCCAGAGAAATAACAAGCAAACAAACAACAAGCATATAAACAAAGCTAGATTCAGCAGGCCTGGATCTAGTCTATGCTAGAGCAAACAAGGTGTACCAATTTCAGTAAGATACAGTTCAAATATTCAGGCACTATAAACCTTTAACCAGAAATTCCCAGCTCAGAAGGGCAGAGTCCAGCCTCTTCTCCCACAAGAGTGCAGACCACGAACCTTCTTAATGTAAAATAACTGGCCTGAATCCCAAGTGCCTAAACCAGAACTAATACCCTTGGACACTGGGCTCTCAATCAGCAGTTCCCAACTTAGAAGGATGAAAGCTACCTGTCCTGCCACCACAGTGCTTGCCACAAACCTTCCTAATGTAAAACAACTGGTCTGAAGCCCAAGTGCTTAATCCAAAAGACTTAGAATGATAGCTACACTTTAATCAAGTTACAACCAAGCAGTAATAAATACAATTGAATACTTTAGAGAATGTCTGGATTAGTGCTCAAGTTACACAAACAAACCTAGATCCAGCAGGCCCGAATCCAGTCTATGCCACAGCAAACAAGGCACCAACGGTGAAGCAGTTCAGATATGCATGCACTATAAGCCTTTAACCAGAAATTCCCAGCTCAGAAGGGCAGAGTCCAGCCTCTCCTCCCACAAGAGTGCAGACCACGAACCCTCTTAATGTAAAATAACTGGCCTGAAAGCCCAAGTGCTTAAACCAGAATTAATACACTTTTAGAATAACAGACACTGAGCCCTCAATCAGCAGTTCCCAACCTAGAAGGATGTAAGCTACCTGTTTTGCCACAACAGTGCAGACCACAAACCCTCTCAGTGCAAAACAACTGGTCCGAAGCCCAAGTGTTTAAACGAAAAGGCTTAGAATGAGTTACACCAAGCAGTAATAAATACAATTGAGTATTTTTAAGATGATGCAAAAGTAAAATGAAGTAGGTAGAAACACAAGTACAGTAAAAGCAGATAAAATTTTTTTTTTTTTTTGTGGTCCGACATCACTCAGCTTGCTCTTTTACTGAAGCATATTATAATTTACAGTGATTTGTTCAGTTTCTTTCCGAGTCTTATGACCAGTCATAGTATGAATTATGGTCACCCATTCATTCTTCTAGTGCTAATGGCATGTTGCCGAAATATGTTTTTTCATAATTAAACAATTCATTT
>NC_056732.1:858956266-859078766 GCF_019279795.1 Protopterus annectens | reverse complement strand
GTCATACAGGACATTACTCCAGATCATAAATGCAGTTATGAACAGAACAATGACAGGCCCATGTCAGCCAGCATCACCGATTGTGCCAAAATCACATACAACACATTTGAGAAGTGTCTACTGGTTGGGCTTGACACAGCACCCATAACATTCAGATGACAGTGTAAAATACAAAATATGCATGACAGGAATGGTCAAAAACTGTAACACAGTAAGTTGTGCATATACTATGTTCAAATAACAAGGACTGCATTCTGTTTTTTTTTTTTTGAGGTGGAAAGGTAGAATTCAAGACCATCTTTTTTGTGAAGTTGAAGAAATGCACTTAGTTCTCATCTGATTGAACTGGTGGTACATGAGGTATATATAAAACACTACATGTTATCTACTGGAAAAGGTAGGTTAAATTCGCCAATGCCATGTCAAACATTTAACAAAGAAGGTGTTTCACAATCACAACCCATAAGGCAAAACAATAAACCATCACAGCCCATAAGGCATAAGAATAAACCAAACATACTAGTCATTGGCGACTCAATTGTAAGACACACTGGCTCAACAAGGAGAAGGTGACACTCAGTTGTCTGTCTGGTGCCAGAATCCACCACATCATGCATGCACTAAAGCCTCTCCACAACAAGTAGAAGTATGACTCTGTCATTGTCCATGTTGGTGTGAATTACTTGAGACATACCTCCCTGGACTATATGAAGTGAGACATGATTGAGCTCTCAGAGTATGTGTCCCAGGCAGGTATGACCCTAGTCCTAAGTAGCATCCTTCCCTCACCAAGAATGTTACCACAATATCAACAAAAAATAATTGACTTCAACAATTGACTTAGCTCCTGGTGTCATTCCAAGGGGATCCAGTATCTGTCTGCCTGGGATGACATGGTTGACAGGCCTCGTTGCTTTGCCAGAGATGGCCTCCACCTGTCACCACTAGGATTCTGGATCCTGACCAAATATCTCACCTCCCCATTGTGCCTTTTTTAGGCAATGTCCCAAAGACAAATCTTCCAACATAAAAGATCTGTCAAAAACAAATTGAAGGCCATGCTGCTAAATACTAGGTGCCTTAACCTAAAAATGCACTCACTGGAGGCTCTCCTTGTACTGGAAGATGCCAATGTCTGTGCGGTCACAGAACCCTGGTTCAAGGCTGCAGAGAGCACCCCTGCCTTACCAGGCTATACCTCAATTCCACACATTCCAACCCCAAAATGAGGTTGGGAAGACTAAGGGTGGTGGAGTCTCTATCTTCATTAAAGATAGGCATACCTCCAGACTGGTCTGAAGCATGATGCACTGGAACTACTCCAGGTGCAACTGACAGTTGGCAAGACATCCATCCAAGTAAAAGCCAGTTATAGACCCCACTCCATGACTCAGAACACCCACTCCTCTTATCTGGATCTACTTAACTCCATCAAGGTACTCCTTAACACCATAACCCTTGCTGAATTCAACTACCCCACCATACACTGGTTGAACTATTCCTGCACTAATGCAGTCACTCGATGATTCCTTGACTTCATCAATTCTAATGCACTACACCAGCTCATCGCATCCCCTACAAGGGGAGATAACACTCTGGACTTGGTTCTCACCAACATGGGTGACTGCTGCACCACCCCATAGTATGTCCTTCCCTGGTGAGATCAGATCATCCTAAGGGAGGGTATCTGTAGCTTCACACCACTGCCCCCCTTCAGAGGATGTAGACAACTATGCTGAACAGTACACCAATGCAGTATACAAGCACCTGTACAACTGCATGGACTCAGCCAAACTCCCTCCTTTGCCTCAATAAGCAAATGTGATCACTAGTGAAAACCTCCAAGGCCAATTATGAATCGAAACTAGCCTCTGAAACAAAGGGAAACTACAACGCCTTCTTCAGTTATGTCAGGAACTTCCATGACAAAGCCCAGGTTTGTTCTGTACAACAGTTCCAAAATGTTTATTAAATAAACTTTAGCACCTCAGCCAATACAGCCTTCAGAAAGCAAAACATTAAACATTAAACATTATTGGAAGTTTCTTATGAATGATGATAAATTACAGAAAAGGTTGTGTAATAAACCACTGGTATCTCTTTAGACGAGGACAGAGTTTAAATGATAGGTTAGTTAAGGCCTATTTTATGTTACTTGAAGACAATTTGGTTTCTGTTTTGAGATCCACAGGTACAGTTCCTTGCAGGAATTGTAATGTGTGCCAATTTGTAGTATCAGGTTTTGAGAGGATAAATAATATTAGGTTTGAGTCTATGGGGTCGTTTTCCTGTGAAACTGAGGGGATTATATATGCCCTTTGATGTCCCTGTAACCTGGCATATATTCGAGAAAGTAAAAGAATGCTTAGAACCCAGTTACAGGAACATATTAGGGACATAAAAAACTAAAAATAGAGAGTTCAGTGGCTGTTCATTTTATGGAATGTTACAATATTGACTTTGCATTATTACAAGGAACTATCTTGGAAAAAGTGTTTGTTAAATTAGGTGATGCTGCTATGTTAAAAGACAAGCTTCTGTTTAAATAATCTGTCTTTATACTTAAATACAACACTCTTGTACATCATGGGTTGAACTGTGAGATTAATTGGAAGTATTTGATCTAATTAAGGTTTTATTGATTGTTTTATCGTTTTATTGATGTGTGTATATAAGGGGAATGAATGTGAATTTTAAGTTACTTCTTGTTTTGAATTAGTACTTAACAGTATCACTTACACTAATCCTGTTGACTTAGCCAACCTGCTAGCAGATAGTTTCAGTGCAAACGTCACCCCCCTGTCTCCCCAAGGCCCTTTCGACTTCCCCAATACTTGTCCTGCACCTCACATCTCCATAGAGCAAGTGTTAAAGGCCCTAGCCAAGGCAAAGAACACGCCTTCCATGGGACCTGATAGTATCCCAGGCTGTATTCTGCACCATCCCCAGCAAGAACTGGCTTTGTCATTGAGCACCCCATTCAACAAAAGCCTAAGTACAAGCTTCATTCCAGCAGAGTGGAGAACTGCAATTGTCTTCCCCTTGCACAAAGGTGGTGCCATTATTGATCCTGGAAACTATCACCCCATTAGCTTGACAAGTCTGATCTGTAAAGCCATGGAGAGCATTATTATGGATCTCATAAACAAAGATGTAGGCAATCTCCAAGCACTTGACCCCACCCAGTTCGGATTTGTCAAGCGCAGAGCTTCCTGTTGAACCTAGTTGATTTCTTTGAGACTGTCACCAAGGCCCTGGATGAGAGAAAGTTATACATACAGCTTAACTTGACTTGGCCAAGGTCTTTGACACAATCCCCCACTCGGGCGTCATCAAAAAGCTAACACAACTTGGTGTAAATACCTATCTCATCAGGTAGGTGGCCAACTGGCTCACAGATAGGACCCTCAAGGTCAAAATAGGCACCTCCACCTCTGATAGCAGACCTGTCACTAGTGGAATTCCCCAGAGATCTGTCCTCTGACCTCTATTGTTTGACATCTACCTCTCAGAGGTCCAGGCAAAGACAAAAGGACTGTGGTTGACAACGTTTGCGGACAACTGTAAGTTGGGTGCTGTCACTGACTTCTCAAATGATGCTAACATACTGCAAAAGGGTCTCACAGCAACTAATGACTGGTGCCAAAGTCATGACCTCAAGCTAAATGCAAAAAAAATGTATCGTCATACCATTCGGCAGAAACACGGCCTCTACTGATTGCCACATCAATGGCAACCCCCTAAACACACAACCTGTGGTGAGAGACCAGGGTACTCACTGTTGATAACAATCTCATATTCAAACATCATCTAGAGGCAGTGGTCAGAAATGCCTTTTACTTGGTTCATCTCATAAGTAAAGGGATTGCATCCAGAAAAAAAGAAGGTTATTACCTCTATACTCCTCTCTCATTAGACCAATAATTGAGTATAATGCCACATTTGGTATGCACCTCTCCAAACATCTGCACCAGCTAGAAAGGCCACAAAAACACCTCACAAAGAGAATCCATGGCTTCCAACACCTGTCCTATATGGACAGGATCAAATCACTATCACTCTACTTGGTATTGTAATGATTGCTCAGAGATGATCTGTGTCTCACCTACAAGGCAATCTTGAACTCTGCCCTACTAGAGATGCTCCATATTCGTAAGTCTAACTCCTCATACACTACCCACTCAAAAGGCCTGAATCTAATATGCAACATCAACAAAACCTGCTGGAGAGATAGGTTTGTCTCCCAGAGGTTGCCCGTCTCTGGAATAGACTTCCCACACATGTCAAACAGAGTACCTCTCTGACCCTCTTTAAGTGCAACATGGATGAGTGGATGGGAAACCACAAATTTGTCCCAGGGGTTCCGCCTGTGTCCCTCATTGACAGGGGCAACAAGTGCTGCCTGAGGTTTCATTTTGGGGATAAACTCTTGGCTAGGCTTGTAAGGGCACCAGGGTCATTAGCCTAGTAACTTCCTATGATCCTATGATAAATAATAGCTTTCTTTTGCCGACCTGGAATGGAGGTCATCAGCCAACTGAGACTTACTTGGACAACATCAGATGAGGAAATATATACACTTCTGTCAATACACACAAGAAAAAAGAAGTATATCCCTGGGATTCAATAAACTTCATGTAGCTTCCCCACAGAGTCTACATGGGGTGTATTCACACACACGATACTTATTATAGGGTGACATTGTGTAGACTTGTACCATGGATATTAATGATGTGCGCTTGCATAAGCAAGGTTTTGCGGCTCGCCCTGGTGTTACTGGCTTCAAAACCTGTATACTGAAAGTGAATCATTCCACAAAATCTTCTAGTGCCAGTAATGTCGACAAACACCAAACTAATGAGAAGACAAAGGGCAAGCATACATTTTCTGAAGGATATGAAGTACGGAACAGAAATGCATGTCATTATATATTGACTGAAATCTTCGGTGATTTCACAAAGCACACATTTTACAAGGAGCAGGCCAAAAATATGATGCAAATATCTGGACATTCTGCAAAACAGTGACTGTGGACAGTCTGCCTTTTGTGTTTTAATTTTTTTTTTTGGGAAGTGTTTGTGTGATGCGCCACTTGACATAAACATGTTTAGCTGTGCTCACCTGGTTCGTGGGAAGCATAGCAGTGCACATACTGGAGGAATGGACCACTCAGATTGTAGACAGGACCCAGACAATCACATATGTGAACTGGAAGCATTCAATTAATAATATTGTGCATTGCGCAAAAATGGTAAGTGGTGTTGTACTACAATTAACAACAAGAGCCTTACAATAACTTCTAAGATAAGAGATATCATCTCACTAATCCCATGGCGGCAGGTGTTAAGTGTAGGTGTGGAGTGCAGATGGTCCAGGATTCTAGTACAGGGTGTGCAAATTTTGTTTTACTCTTGTGAGATTGCAGATTATAGCAATTAAGTGCAAAATACACAAATGTTTTCTCAACCTTCTTGTTGTAATAGCTGTAAGTGTAGGAGAACCGCACATATGGTACATTTGATTAGCCCATTTACACAAGTACCTGTATACCGAATAAGCTAGAAACTGCATTGTCCTGCACTGTTGTGCATAGCTTGCTATTGTATAAACATGGTGCCTGCCAGTGGAAACCCTCATTTACCACATTTACATGATGGTAAGTGATGCACAATGTTTTCAAATGTTCCAGAGACAAAATGTGCACTCTCATTAAGTGTCAGATGTACAATAGGCAAATAACAGCAGCATATAAAATACAATTGGTGGGAAATGCTCATTAGACACTGAGTTTGAGCTATGGCAGTCATGCCTGGAGTTACTGGAGAGGGTGTGTGATTTTAGGATCAGTGTTGAGGTGTCTAGGAGTCCAAGGTTTTTGTCAGACTCCTAGTTAAGAAGCATGGGCCTAGGCTGGTACAGTGGGACTATTGAGACTGAGAATATAAATCTGAAGCCTGGGATAGTGTTGATAGGACCTTAGCCAGTGCAAAAGGTATCCCTTGAACAGGTGAGCAATGCAGACATAATTTTGATGAACTCCATAGGAGGAAGCGGAATACACTCAACCTTTGGAATGGGGAATGTTGGGCAGGGGGCACTCCACAGATGTGTAAGTATCAATTTTGGTAAGTAATTGTAAGAGTTAAAAGCTGCATATAGTCAAAACTGGAATTCATAATGGTGTTCTGTTCTGTTTTCTCCACAGCTGCTGAGGAGTGAGCCTCGAATGTTCGGTTCCATGCCATGTGTCTAGTAAAGATGCAAGAAGCATGAGGTATGTATGCATCAGAACAGTACTGTCTAAATAGTATTTTAAAATAATAATAATTTGTATAATAATTTTCTAGCATTAAAAGTTAAGAACCACTTGGCTGGTATTTAATAAAGTTGTATCAAACTGAGCATGCATATCCCTACTGTAAGAAACTATGCATGCCTTATTCTGTAACACAAAGCAATGGTGCCATATTCTCAAATAACAGTGAACATAGGTTCATAGGTTCATAAGTTCATAGGTTCATACTAGACTATCTGCCCTAGGGCATTTATAAGCCTAGCCAAAGTGTATGTGGCTTACACCACCCCTTAGGATGAGAATACTACACCATTTTAGGGTTTAGTTTACTATGCCTCTGTCTAGTAGTGACACAGAGATGACCCCGGGGTAAACCTACGATCTCCCATCCACTCATCGAGATTTCTCTTGAATAGAGTCAGTGAGGGGCTCTGCCTAACATGGACTGGGATTCTGTTCCAGAGTGTAGGGAGCCTCTGGGTTATGAATCTGTCCCTCCAGCACGTTCTATTTATTTCTGTGTTGAGGTTTAAGTCACTTGTTCTCGTGGCTCTGATGGATTTGGATTTTCTGAGGTGGAGCATGTCCATTAATTCAGGATTGGACATGGCCTTGTACGTCAGGCACAGATCACCTCTGAGTAGGTGGTATGCGACTGAATAGAGCTGGAGTTTTTTCAGTTGGGCAGCATATGACATATGTTTAAGACCCTTTATCCTCTTGGTGAGGAACTTTTGGGGTCTTTCCAACTGCTGCAGGTGTCGGGTGAGATACATCCCAAATGGGGCATTGTACTCAATCATTGGCCTGATAAGAGAAGAGTACAGGGCACAATGACCTCTCTTGATCTAGATGTGAAACCCTTCATGATAAGGTGGGCAATATAGAAGGTCTTCCTAACCACTTTGGCAATGTGAGTGTCAAATGAGAGGTTACTGTCAACCTGGGTCCCTAGGTCCCTGATTACCTCTTCCATACTTAATGGATTACCGTCTATGTGGTAATTTGTCGGTACCTTGTTTTTCCCAAAGGGTATGACTATACATTTTTTGGCTTTCAGCTTAAGGCCATGGCTCTGGCACCAATTATCCATTTCTATGAGGCCTCTCTGAAGGATGTTTGTGTCCGCTGGAGTATCAATTATGGCCAACAGTTTGCAGTCATCTGCGAACTTTGTCAGCCACAATCCTCCTATGTTTGCCTGTACCTCGGAAAATAAATGCCGAACAAGAGGGGTCCCAGGACTGAGCCCTGTGGGACACCGCTTGTGACTGGCTTAGAGTCTGACATAGCTCCAGCAACTCTGACCCTCTGGGTTCTGTCCTTGAGCCAGTTTGCAACCCATCTTGTGACATATGGGTTTACATTTAAGCTGGTGAGTTTGTCTATGATGCCCAAGTGGGGTATTGTGTCAAAGGCTTTTGCAAGGTCAAGGTAGGCTGTGTGAACTGCCTTACCCTCATCAATGGCCTTAGTGACTGTTTCAAAAAAGTCGACCAAGTTCAAAAGGCAGGATCTGCCCTTGACAAAGCCAAATTGGGTAGGATCCAATGTCTGTAGGTCCCCAATGTCTTTGTTTATGAGTTCCATAATGATCCTCTCCATAGCTTTGCAGACCAGGCTCATCAAGCTTATGGGGTGGTAATTTCCAGGGTCCGTAGAAGCACCGCCTTTGTGAAGTGGGACCACTGTTGACGTACGCCACTCTTTGGGTATGTGCTTTTCTAAACTGTAATAGAAAAGTATGCATGCAGTTATCTGTAGGACAAAAAAGCAGTATAGTATTTTAGTATAGTCATTGGTTGTGGGTTCAAAACCACACTTCGTAAATATACAGTACTGTTAGGTTTTCATCATTATTGAAATGTAACTTCACACCTCTATACCAGTAGCAAAAATGACCATCCGTAAACTGTAATCAGTATAATTGCAAGATGCATATGTGCAATATATGCACACATCACAGACTGGTGTCTACAATCTGTACTATAGTGTTTCTCTATTATAATCTGGGTAGTCTTAAAAATAAGAAAGAAACTTGCTTGGAGCTTGTAGTGTTAAAAGTAAAGGTAACAGAATAGAGTCAAATAATTGTATCAGTGCTTTTGTATGTCACATAAGAAGTTACTAATTTTCTCTCTTTTTTCTCTTGCTCCAACCCTTTTCCTCTCTCTCTCTCTCTTTTTTATATATTCATTTATTTATTTTGTTTGTTTGTTTTTTCCATAGCACAGCAGGGTAGGATGGTCCCAAGGGATACACCTGCCCCCACTCCACCAGCTACAGCACCACTGCCTTGCACATTTGATGCAGAACCTGGTAGCAACACCTCTGCTGCCCCTACAATACCTGGCTCCTCAGGTAGTTCTGCCTATAGGCCTGTGGCTCCCACTGGGAGCAGTGGCAGAGGGGTGAGTTTATTGCTTGTAATGAACTGCCAGGGCTAGTGGTTAGTGCACCGCAGCAGTGTTGTAGTCAGTGGAGCGGGGACAGGTGGATCCTGTGGGATAGTCCTACCTCTCTGTGCTGGGGGAAAAACAAAAAATAATAAAATAAACCAAAAAAAAAAAAAAAGAGAGAGAGAGAAGGGTTGGGGTGAGAGGAAAAAAAAAGAGTGAATATTAGTAACTTTTATAAGTGACATTAAAACTATCAGAATAAGACAATACATTTACGAAAATTTCTAAAAAAAATTAAAAAAAAAATGTACAGAGACAATAAGTTTGCCTGGGACCTACTAAGTAGGGGTAACACAGAGGAGTTCAGGCTAAGGAGATAAGCTCCAGCATCAAAAATACAAAAGTTAAGTTAAGAGACATCACAAGGCTGCAAAAAATATAAAAAATTAGTCATTGGTCAGTGGTCATGATAACAGATTAGGTAAATTACAGAAGTCAAGTGTTGGTTGCGATGAGTTAAAAGAGCAGGATTAAGTAGTTAAAGATGAGGAAAAGGGGGAAAAAGATAATAGACAGAAAGGGGGGTTTATAAATTGGTTGGTAAAGTAAAACGAATTGGTAAGGTTGGGAGGTTGGGTTGGTCAAAAAAGGAGGAGAGGTGAAATATTTAGGTTGCAGCTAGCTGAAAGGTATCAGCTGGGAAGTTTTAATCCAGCAGAAGGCAGCAGGGTTTTAGTTTAGAAAGTAGTTTCGAATATAGGTTGTTGAGGCGGGTCAAAGGTTTTGTGTGTGTGTACCTGTTAAGAGTGGGGTAGGGAATTTGGAGGGAGCGGTTTGCAGCTAGCTGAAGGTATTCAGCTGGAAGTCATGTCAACAGAGGGGGCAGGGTTTAGTTTAGTAAAGTTCTAATATAGGTTGTTGAGAGCCGGTCTCAAGTTTTTTTAGTGTGTGACTGTTATGTAAGAGTGGGGGTAATTTGAGTCATGGTTGACCAGGGATATCAAAGGCGAGAAATCAATTAAAAGGCATGTGGAGTGACTTTGTTGTTAATGCTGGTTTGGAGGGTTCTGATTGTGGAGGTATTGGGGGGGGGGGGGGTGTGGATGTGTGAGGCAGTTTGGAGAAAGGGTGTGGTTGGGAGAGAGGAGAGAGTTAATTGATGTATATGAGAAAAAGAAAAGGTTGTTATACTGGGTGTGGTGTCTGTGTAATAAATAGGAGGACCCTGGGGTGGGGGTGGTGGGGGGGAGGTAGGGGTAGGGAGGGTGATGCGTAAGGA
The DNA here is from genome assembly GCF_019279795.1 of Protopterus annectens. Classification (NCBI taxonomy): domain Eukaryota; kingdom Metazoa; phylum Chordata; order Ceratodontiformes; family Protopteridae; genus Protopterus; species Protopterus annectens. The sequence continues at coordinate 859,068,793 of NC_056732.1, read as the reverse complement.
CGAGGCCGGAAATAGAATTGGCACCAGTTGAACAAACAAAGGCAAGGAAATGAGAAGGAGTAAAATGTGGGTGGGGTGGTTTGGAAGAGTTGTATATGATAGGTGAGGGGTGGGGGTAAGGATTTGTAGGATCTAAAGTCAAGTAGAACAAAGATCCCAAGGAGAAATATGAGAATTGTAAAATAATTATACTCAATGTGTGGTCGGATATGCAGCACTGTTATTGGGTTGGTTAAATCAGCAGAGAGAGCAGTACATTATAGTAATTAGAAACCTGTAGTATACAATGACTCATAAGTAAATACTTTAGCTAGTAGGATCTTATAGTGCTTTATAACACATATAAATCAACGCCAGTAAAACTATTGATACAAGTATTTGACTCTATTATTTGCTTTTAACAGTATCAACTTCTAACAAACACCTTTGTTTACTGTTAAAGCTACCCAGGTCCTAACAGATGCACAATATACTACAGATTGCAGTAAGCAATCCTTGATGTAAAAAAAAAAAGAATTCAGTGTCTGCTCGAGTTCCAGTAAAGACTTTTAATAAAATAGCTGCAAAAGAATCACACAGTGTTGTGCGCTTTTGTCTTCAAACCAAATAGACATCATCAGAACAATGTGCGTTAAAAATAACAATTATTTAATACCCCCTGAAGGTCTCTGCCCCCTCAAGTAATACAGTAATCATCAAATTCATTTGTGTGTATGTAAAAACTGAAATACTTTGATTCAAATGTTATACTAAGCATAACTAAATATATAAAACATAGTGAATTTAAAATATTGATGTAGTAATTAAAAAACACACGCATTTACATTTAAACAATGCAAGCCCTTCTTCTAAGTTCACTTGTAATTGTATATTGTCATTTAACCCTGGAAAGGCTTTTTTTTATCTACATACACAGTCTGCAGAACACAGTACTTAATGCATGTGCCGTGGCACAAGTTAGATTTTGACAGGACTGCAGGTGAACTTATAGTAGATGACATCATCTGGCCATGTGGGTGACAAGAGGTTGGGAGGCCTACATGGAATGGATATGTGGCTTGTGCAACTCTCAAAAAGACTGGAAAGTCATGCCATTGAAGAGGTAAGAGATTGGAGGCCTGCATAGGTACATTGCTTCATAGTGTCATCTGAGGCTAGTAGTCTAATAGCAGTAGGCTGTTTGGAAACCTAGCTTTGTAACAACACATGTACCCTTATTGAGCATACTTGGCTGTTTGTATTTTGCAGAGCAAGGCTGCGAGCACCACCAAGAGGCTCTGTCCATTAGTGAGCACACAGCATTATGTATAACACTTTGTATAGTGCTTGATATATGTGTGGAAAAATTAATGAGAGCCCAGGACTGTAGTGCTTGTTTGGGGTGGTTTTGGGGGGCAAATGGATGTATTGTAAATACATGACATATAGTTATATTGTGCCCTTATTTTGCAATGTTTCCACATGTAGTTTTATTTCATACAAAGGAACTGCACAATAAACACTAATAATAAAATATATATACAGTTCCATAGCACAATGAGAATTGGATTCGCGTGATGGTTAACAAAGTGTATATGCATGCTAGATAGGCCTGTTTGCATGTAGGGAATCAGTATGCAAACATGAGCTGCATTGCTAATGTTTTCTATTATACCCCAGTCCCATCTGTATTCCAGGCCAGCTTTTCATGATGTCTAACAGCATTAATTCAATGTATCTGTTTTCAATTTTTGGGTGTCTGCTTTCTAGGCAATCTGTTTTTTAACCTGTTTCCACAATGTTGTGCTTTGTGCAAACAAGATAAGCTCAGCCAAACTGTTTTGGGGTTGTGGTGCATAGCGCACAAGTAGAATGAAAAAAGACAAAGAGGAAAAATATGCAAAATCTGTAAAAATACAGTAAAAACTGATAATACACATCACACATTTCTACATATGTCAAGATTTGAACAAGCACACCACTACAACTTCAGAATAAGGGGATGCCTTAGTCCTCTTTGCCACTTAACCAGCTTTGCATCAAAGAAATGATGTCATTCTTCACACAACCAACTGCATCATAATGTAAACTGCTATCAAACAATCAGCTGTGATTTGTTCATTTAATTCTCTTTACTATATTTGGACATAGAGCAGTTAGTGATAACACAAACTGTCATAATTATGCTTAGAAATATAGAGCTCGGTCTTACCTTTCTGTTTCTTGATCATTCATCATTTATCTAATACATGCAATCTGTAAGCCACCCCATATGAATGGCCTTAACATGTGAGAGGATATTAACTGGGATATGCAGTTGCCAACAAATGAAGTCCAGTTTGGATGGCACAAGCACACATATAGTGTTCTTTTAGGGGTAGCATAGCTGAGTTACTATTATGGCAGGAACAAGGGTACACTCCTCTTTGGGTGGAGAGGGCAAAGCTCAATTACTATTATGACACAAACATGTCTGAACTCTGAAACTGCAATGAGTATCATCACTTACTAACTTCTATGATTTACCAGTACAAAGGTATGGTGCTAAATTGAGGCCACGCGGGGAACATCAGTATTCTTCAGAGGTATGATTGTGTGAATCTTTCATGCCTGAGGCCTACTAATTACTAATGGACAAATATAAGTAAAATAAGTGTCTGGTGTCACATATTAAGGTACTTCCTGTACAAGTCCACCACTATTTACTTGCTTACTGTACCAAGTCAGAAAATACAAGGATATGCCATAGTATTATTAAAGAATATAATCTAGGTTCAGGACTTAACGACTTAACTTGCAAATGCAGCAGTTGACACACCTTTAGTTCAGGGCTGACTCTGTCTGATGCAAGCAGTACATGGCCAATACATGGGGAGGTAAAGGTTGTGTGAGTTGCCTGACATCAATTTTACTATATGTGAGTAGGAAAAAGGTATTAGGTCCCTAGGAGGTCGGTGAATGGGCTATGCATTGTCTCATACAACACAAGGGCATACTGAGCACACCTGCTATGTCTGCTTACAGGGGCAGCAGTTGAGGGTTCCTCCTCTGAGTTCTCCTCTAACTGTGACTGTGGTGATGTAGGCATTGGTGAGGGGATGTGTGCCTATTCTTCTTGCTGATCCTGCTGCAGCTGTTTCTACAGGATCAGATTGTGGAGCATAGCACATACTAGGAATATTTGTGTTCATGTACATGGTTTATACTGCAGGGCTCTGCAGAATATATCCAGGCACTAGAACTGTGACTTCAGAAGCCCAGACACACACTCTATGATGTTTCTAGTTTGAGTGTGTGCATCATTATGGCATTGTTCCATGGGTGTGTGTGCACTTCTGATGGGTATCATCAGCCACAGTTCCAGGGCAAACCAGCATCCCTCAGTAAATGGCCCTGTGGGATATCTCCTCTAGCAAACACCTGGTAAAGCTGTGATGTGTGCCAGATATGGAAGTCATGATAACTGCTAGGGTTGCCAACATACACATTCAAGATAATTCCCTCAGTATTAAACATGACTTGGCAGTTTATGGAGTGGTATCCCTTGCGGTTAATGTAGATTCTATCCTGCTCGCCAGGTGGTGCCTTAATGTGTACATGAGTGCAAGCTATGACATCCACTACTTCAGGGTAGTGCACTACATGGTAAAACAGTTGCATATTGCTGGCCCTCTCTTCAGAACTACAGAGGAAAAATGTGTGCTCACTGGCATGTTTGAGCATAGCATCCAGAAATTGGTGGAGGATGTCGGAGACTGATGCCTGCAACACACCCATCATGTCCCAAATTGGTTTTTGAAAAGTACCTGTAGCTAATATTCTAAGGGCTACACATACCTTAGTTCCTAATGGGATAGGTTCTCCTCAGTTGGCTTTGGCTCTGAGTTGAGGGCAGCAGAGCTTATAGAGTTCTTGTAATGTGTCTCTGTCCACCATGAAGCACTCTGCAATCTCCAACTCATGTAGCACCTGGAAAATTACCCTGGACCTGAACACTCTTCTCCTTCTCAGCCTAGGCCTATTGCCAGCAGCAGCAGCAGATACAGATGGAGAATAGCTGCAGCAGCCCCTAGCATTGTGTCAGTTAAAGTTTCCCTGTCTCTGCTTCAGTGATATTAAAGGATTGAGGAAAAAACAGAATGGAGGCTGCATGGATACATTATACATTATTGAATAGCTTTACAATATTGGATTATTTATTTATTTATTTATTTTATTATTTGAAGTTTGTTTGCCAGAATAGTCCATTGGGCCAGAAGAGCCCATTTTCAATGGACTCCTGGAGAGAAAAGCTCCACAGTATACAATGAATAAAATAATTTTTGTATTGGTTGATTAACATACAATTCACCTGCTTATGCTATAACTAGCATCTGTTATACACACCTGTTGCTTGTTCATTAATGCACTATGCATATCGCCGTCCACCTCTGTGCACCTTTGCATAAATAAGCTAAGCACAGACAAAAGTGATATTTCCTACATTCTCGTGATATTGAACAAACATGGACAATAAAAAGTGAAGGAAAGGATGCACAACCTGTAGTTGAACTCAGAACCATCTATATTACTGCCCTAACACATTTGCTGCCACAGGAATAGTTACATAGCAACCCAGAGAAACCTTTCATTCCTTTGTTTCTCATAGTTGCTCTAAGTGTCTTATCATGCAAACAATGGCAAAGTAAAAAAAAAAAAATTAAAGCAGACACCACACATTTTAACAACCAAATAATGAGGATGACACAGAACTTCGGACTTCTGCACTGCTTACATGCTCTATCACCCTTCACAGCCCTACATGTTCACCTCTGCAATTGTAACCTTACACATCCCCCTTATGTCAACATTCACTGTTGCCATGCATTCAACATGAACACTGTAGAAGTGCCTGCATGAAGTGAACAACCCTACACAGTTACATTTTTTTGAGATTCAACAATTCTAATGTGTTTTGCTCTCATTTGCATTTTCAACATGCTGACATGCTGGAATCTATACGGTTAGTAACAGTGTAGGCAGGGAAACTGCACAAGAGCCCAATGTTGAACAGAGGAATACGTTTTAATAAAATGGGATTTTTATCCATCAGCTACATAATGCATATGAATCCACCTGTGTATGTGTTATTTATGTGTGAACATATATTTGTACATATACAGTGGATATAAAAAGTGTACACACCCCTGTTAAAATGCCAGGTTTTTGTGATATAAAAAAATTAGACCACAATAAATCATTTCAAAACTTTTCCCACCTTTAATGTGACCTATAACCTGTAAAATTCAATTGAAAAACAAACAAATCTGTTAGGGGAAAAATATAAAAAATAAAAAATGTGCAATAAGCTGACTGCATAAGTGTGCATACCCTTAAACTAATACTTTGTTGAATAACCATTTATTGTGGTCTCATTTTTTTATATCACAAAAACCTGACATTTTAACAGGGGTGTGTACACTTTTTTATCCACTAAATAAATAAATAAATACATAAATATTATATATATATATATATATATATATATATATATATATATATATGTATTTATACACACACACACACACACACACACACACACACACACACACACACACACACACACATGCAAACAAAGAGATAATCCAGTATATATATATATAAATATATATATATATATATATATATATATATATATATATATATATATATACACATACACACACACACATACACACGCACACAGACTTATTGGGTACGTAAAACATATGTACATGTAAAAACATACGCCAGTTCTCACTTTCTGGTTACACTGTAAGAGTCAGGTAAGCTTATGTGAACATCTTGGTGTGTCTTCATGATTTCATGGACTGTGAAAAACCATCAGATGTACTTGTGAAGTAACAAATAAATTGTAAAGTTAACAATGTTAACAATGTAAATGTCAACAGTTATATGATATTTACTTGTCCTATATAACTTCCACAAAGACAGACCTATACATCCACTCACACAGAACAATATATGTACATCGCTGCTTTTAAATGTCTGTCTCATTATCTCTGTATATGTATATATTTATTTTGTTTATTTATCATTTGTTTGCCGGGAAAGTATGACTTGGACAAAGCCAATTTTCAGCAGAGGCCCAGGGAGAAATGCTCTAGACAAATGTCTTTGGAATGTGGGAGGAAACCGAAGCATCCAGCGAAAACCCACACAAATGCAAGGAAGACATGCAGACTCCACACAGAAGGCACCCCGGCCAAGAACTGAACCGGAAAACTTCTTCCTGTGAGGCAACAATGCAAACCGCTGCACCACTGCACCATCCGTACACATATGTATAATAATAATTTGCTTCCTGAAACACCTGAGCATTACATAAAGTAGCATGATAAAGCCAAATAGTATTACATTATGTTTTCATTTTGAAAAAAATTAATGAAGTTCACTCCTTTGCACTGCCCTGCAAAACATCAACTTTAACCAGAAAAAAGATATACTTTGGACATCTGGAAAGGTAGCAAACATAACAGTGGGAAAAACAAACACAATGTTTGTTTGTCTTTGGCTTTTTCCCAGTTAGGGGTCGCCACAGCGGAACTCTGGTCCGCTAATGATTGGCAGTAGATTTTTATGAACGCCAAGGCGCCAGCTCGACGTTCAACCTTCAATGCAGGCACGCCCATTTACACATGTCTTTCGAACGCCACCCAACCACAGGGAGGACATGCAGACTCCACACAGAAGGCACTCCCCGCACTCCAGCCGAGAATCGAATGAGAGAACCTCTTGCTGTGAGGCAACAACACTACCGCTGCACCACCATGGATGAAAAAAAATATATATATATATTATTATATTGTGAAAAACAAACACAATATAAACTAAATTAATTTGCACATAATCAGCCCTGTATTCCTATCCTGAAGCACACAACAGCTTGTAAGCAATGGTAGAATTGATATGTATTAATAACAGTTCACGCTACATAATCTGATGTCAATAACAACAACAATAACAGTCAGCATGGAATTGAGAGCCCCACTGACAGGCCTACGTAAGTAACAATGCATGCCTTTTGGGTCCATCACTTTACTTATCACATCACTTTGCAGACCACCACTGCTCTAGCTGCAAATAAAAACAAATTGTAAGCAACAGAAACAGTAAATGTACTGTTATGGAATGTTACATCCCAAACACAATGAATGACACAAAGAATGACACATTAGTTTCCCTTTCCCATAACAGTAAAAGCGTTATGATAAATGCTATACACATGCGCGCCCTTCTTTAACATACATAAGAAAGAACTATGTCATTCAAATAAATCGATCAGTCATGAAAGCATGATGACAGAAAATAAAGAACTGCAATCACAAACTGCAGGTAACATTTGAAATTCAAGAATTTCACCTATGATGTAACCGCTAGCTTTGCTCCAAGTTACTGGCATACTGCCTGTAAATAATTACAAAAACAATCTGTCATACACACTGGCATAAATGTGTCATAAGATTCTATAGCAGGAAGTGTTAAACACAAATAAAAGTTTCACTTTCACAGATGTAATACATGAAAGAGAATAAATTATAACATGTCATTCATGAGTCTCTAGCTGCCAAAAACTGCAGTATGTGGGAGGTCATAGTTCTTTCTAATCCTCAAACTGTTCACTTTATGAGCTTTCACTGGACTGTACTTCATAAGGGTCATCCTGATAAGGATTTTAAATGCTCACAGGTATGGATTCAACAGTAGAATGCAATTCAATGCTGCATGACAAACTGCCATCAGGTTCCTTGCTTGCACTTGGCCGCTCCATGAATCAGTACTGGAATGTCACAGGTTAAAGGTCAAGTCCTCTAGAAAACAACTTTTGGCAGAGCAATAATATACTATAATGTTTTTAATGCAACTAGCAGTTGTGGGGATAGTTTGATCTTTAGGTTGTCTGCTCTTTTTTATCTTGTTTTTGGTAAATATTTCTGTTGCGCACACTTTGGTTTAGCTTTTCTTCTCCCTACTGCATGCTGCTGATCAAACCATCTCCCAACCATGCTTACCAACTTATTCCTTTCTGGTAAGAACCAGTCTTGGATGACCACTATCCATCTGGTTCCTCACTTGAACTGGGCCTTTCCATGCTGTCACATATACAGGAATCACTAGAGATGTCACAGGTTAAAGGTCAAGTACTCTGAAAAACAACTGTAGGGACAGCAACAAAATATTATATGACTTAAAAAATAACAGGATTTTACAACAAATGGATCAACCTGATAAAGAAACACTAGCACTAGCAATTAATTTCAGATGACAATCATAGATACTGAACAAATCACTTTAATTTTTCAGTGGAATGAAAGCTGTAAGTCTGAATGTAAACACTGTAGTAATCCTAATTAATAAAATGACTGCAATGAAGAATTAATCAGGATGTTGCATGTTATATCAGTTTAACTGAATTGTCTCACAGTTCACATTGAAATGTAAGTTTACCACTGAATGTATCTGTCCAAAAATGTTTCTAATACAGCTAGCAGTTCTGGAGGTAGTTTGATCTCTGGGTTGTCTGCTCTCTTTTTGATCTTGTTTTTGCTAAATACTTCTGTTGTGTGCACTTTTTTACATTTTTTAGCTTTTCATCCCTCCACTGCATGTCCATTAACCAACCACACATACCAGCACATTCCTGTCTGGGTAAGAACCAGTCTTGGATGACCACTATCCAATTCACCATCCACCCCCTTTCTTCCATTTTTCTACATGGGGTCGGGGTGTCCCATCTAGTGTCACCATCTCTCTTTTGATTCAGTGCTACTCTTCTTTCCTTCTTCGATAGTCATGGCTGAGTGTCACAGGTCTTCTTTCACATAATCCATACATCTCTTTGCTGTGTGCCCTCATCTCCTTTTGCCTTCTTTTTTTTCTGTCCCAAATCTTCTTCAATAGATTGCCCTCTGCTTTCCTGCACACCTGAAAGAACCACTGTAATCTATTGTCTTTGACTTTCTCTGTAATTGGAGCTACTTGGACTTCTGCTCTGATGTCCTCATTTCTTTGTCTGTCTCAAAGTGTGCATACTACAACTTACATCAGGCATTTCACCTCTATCACTTCTAGCCTCGTCAGCTGCTCTCTATTCACTGCCCAGGTTTCTGTACCATATAGTTGTGCTAGTTGCACCACTGTTTTGTACACATTACATTTCAGCTTCTTTGGCATTCTTCTCTCACAGACTGTGCTCTGATTCAAGCTTTGACCTCCTCATTTGGACTTCCCATCTCCTCAGCCACCTTTCCCAGATACTTGAAACTGTTAAACTGTTCCACTATTTTTCCCTCTATCAGTTGTCAGCTTCTTCTTATAGCCCCCGCTTGGTGCTCTTGCAACTGTCATATAAGCATTCAGTTTCGTCTTGTGTGCCTTCAGGTTTGCATTCCATTCCCCTATTGCTGAAATTCTTTTTCAGAGTCTGCCTGTAATGCCACATCATCTACATATAGCAGCTTTATTGATCTTTTCTCTTTGACATGTTTACTAATGTAGTCTATCACCACTATCTAAGTAGTCAGTAGGATTTACTGCTAGCAATAACTCCACAGTCCTCACAGCAGCTCTGAACATGCATGCATCCTACAATGATGGCATTGGGATTTTTCTACACTTCCGTGCATGTGCTAGTCCAACTTCAGTTTGCATTTTAGTTGCATGGTGCTTGTATATGTCTTTCATGCATTACTGCTAGAATTGTGCAGTGACATTCAGTCTATAGGAAGTGTCAGGCTAGCAGAGCAATGAGATGGCACCTTTTAATACTTTGAATGAACGGCCACTGACTACTTTATCCTTACAATCTGTTTGATTCGGCTAACACCAAGAAGTTAAGAAACCTCAGTTTGTCTGTCACTGTAAGGAATTTATTTTGTGTGATCCAGAGAACTGGCTTTAGAGGAATAAAAGCTTCATAAAATATGATTAATATAACTGAAGGTTTCGTCTTGCTTTAGTAATATGCCATTCTGGCTGCAATAACAAAAACAAATAAATAAATAAACAAAGTGCAAAATACATGTTGTGCCATTTCTTGGTGGAATTTTCTTTTCTTTACTTTTTGATAATTTAGTTATTTATTAGCTGAGAGAATTAATGCATCCTTGCAGACAGTTTTCAGGAATGACTCCATCCACAGATGCATTTGTTAGTACAATACACATGGACTTTATAAAAAGACCAGCCAGCAACTAGTTTGTTTAAGGAGGGGACAAAACCATACAAAGAAAATCCACTCTGACATATAAGAAAATGGAAGCTACACACAAAGAGTAACCTGAACTCTATCTCAAAGCTCAGAACATCATACCATCTACTGTGCTCTTATGCCACCAAAGGCATACAAAGGTATCACATTGAACCTCTTCACCAAATAATCTTATACAGACCAAGACCACAGGGGGTGAAGCAAGGATACTGTAATGAAATAGGATTGATTCCAGTTTCCTCTTTCTACAATGTCCAATTAAAAATCACTTTATAAAGAAAATAACTTGTTATATTTTCACTGTAATTCTTCTGGGTATGACATCTTTGGTGAATCTAAGCCAGATAAATAATGGAAAAAAACAACCACTGTCCTTTCAATTTCTGTTGACATATAAAATGAATAAGATGCAGTTCAGACCTACATAAATAAAAGATTAGACTGCAACAGCAAGTGTATTTGTATTTTCTAAGAAAAGGATCTAAAAAATAAAACTCAGATGATATTTAAACAAGTGCTACATTACAAAATTACAGATTCTTCCATCAAGATGGATATTTTATTTACTCTTTGCAAAACTGAGCATTATGTCACTGCCACAAAAGAGCTAGAAATCATGACAGCAGTCTACCTGGCAAATATGTTCTTTGAGTTATATAAAAACAAAGGCAAACCTAATATATTCCTAAAAGCTTGGACACTACTTTGCTGTTAATTAAACATATTTTAAAAGAAGTAGCACTTTCATCAAAATGGAGGTATTCAGACACATTTATTTCACTGCCATGCAGCTTTAGATATGACTGATTTTGTTGTATGTCACAGCCTGTTGGTACTTAGCTATATACTAGGATGGGGAACAGAACCAGTATTCCAAGAAAGTATATGCATAATTTATTGACTTATTTAACATGTGTTAACCAGGAAAGTCTGACTTGGAACAAAGCCAGTTTTCAGCAGAGGCAGAGGGAGAACTCCAGATGCATGTCTTTGCAATAATTTAGTATCACTATATAACAGGCAGGTGTTGTGCTAGGAAGCAATGGATTAAGGGTTATGCTCATATACCTCTTGTGACAAACATTACAAGCAAAGTAAGGGAAAATTCTGAGACTATGCATTCTCTTGTGAACAGCAAATTGCCTAATCACTTCAAATTTGGCACTTTAAAAAGGCAAACTGGGCCAGGACAGCAAACTGCCAACACATTTCATGATATGAGTGGAAAGGAAAGGAGACGATTGAAAAGAAAGAATGGATTAGCAAGCAGAAGAAAGTGCACATGCTGACCATAATGAATTATAGGTAGAGTGGGTCAGAAGGGCATATTTTTTTGTGAGATAGGCATATATATATATATATATATATGTGTGTGTGTGTGTGTGTGTGTGTGTGTGTGTGTGTGTGTGTGTGTGTGTGTGTGTGTGTGTGTGTGTGTGTGTATGTATATATGAGAAGTGCAGGGATGTTAATGAGAAGTTTGTGTTGGAAGGACAGAAGGAGTAGGAAGGGTAACATGGGCAGACAAAAACAAAAATGAAATGCAGACATAGACAGTGAGTAATGGTATGGACACCGAGTGTGGATAACAACAGTGCAGAGTCATAGACACACATTGGTTGAACAACTAGTGATGGAATCAGTTAAACTATACTCAAGGCATTGAAAATGGCACAAAGTGGATTGAAAGACAAACATGGGTGACAGTGCAAGATATGCAGGGGATGGCAGGCACTCCAAGACGGTAGCCATCTCAGACATCTGTCATCTCTATGGCTGATGTTATACACAGGTTCTGCACCAGGTAGTCCGATGTTGCAGGTCAGCTGGTTGGGTGACTCCATCAGCCACTTCAGAAAGCACTCCATAGTGTATAAGCAGGCATTCATCTGCTGTTGCATGTCAAACACAACCAAACTCTGAAACACATGTAAGGTGACCACAGGGTCAAGGTATTGCTAGGGTTGGGTGAGCGGATGTAAGGTGTTAGTAGGCGTGATCGGCAGATGTGGATCTTGAAGTAGTGAGAAATTAATGCAGATATTGCATTTTCAGTTTGGGTGAAGTGTCTTTGTGTGTGGTGTTTAGCTGTAGGAAGCAGTTTGTTACAGTTTTGAAAGGAGAGGATATCTATATATCTATATCTATCTATCTATGCATCTATCTATCTATCTATCTATCTATCTATCTATCTATCTAGCTAGCTATCTATCTATCTACCTACCTACCTATCAGTTTATCACAGTGGATGGGGTGGTACAGTGGTTAGCAATTTCACCTCACAGCAATAGGTACTCTAGTTTGATTCTTGGCTTTTCTGCCTTTTCTGCAGCATCTGCATGTCCTTCCTGTGGTTGTGTGGGTTCCCTCTGGGTACTCTGGTTTCCTCCCACATTCCAAAGACATTCATATAGGTGAATTGGACACTCTAAATTGGCCCTATGTGCAAGTGAGTGTATGAATGAACCACTGTGGCAGGGCTAGCCACATGGTGGTGTAAACCTTGGCTCAAGATGATTGTCAATGTTGAAGTGACACCCTGACCCCATATGCAAAATGGGAAAAAAGGGTTGAGGATGGATGGGTTTATCTATATATATATATATATATATATATATATATATATATATATATATATATATAACACTATTTATAAATTTTTGATTTGGTATTTTGTGTCCTCAACTTCAAGAGATTATTTTTTGTCCTTAAGGTTGAAGGGGGCATCACATCAGGGAACTGTACAGGGCACCACATGACGTAGCTACTGTTCTGAAACAGGAGACCTCTATGGGTGACTCTCAGAAGATGAGCCTCTGCCCCCTCCTAGTAGGTGGCCACTGAGTCCATTAACAAGCTCTGCAGGTTACGTCTAGCAGGATTCCCTCCATTCTCTTGCTGGCAGTTAGAGCTGGTGATTGTTATTGACCAGGTACCAGCTACATCAGCTAGTCTAGACGTAGTTGAACACCTCTAAACCTCTGTATATACCACAGAATGACCTAGAGATGCATGAAAAAAAAATGTTTAAATATAGAACACCTTAACAAAAATGTATGTTAAAAGTAGAATTACAATTGCATATTGCTGTATTGCACAGAAGATGCATTCATTGCCACTGAGAGAGGTATACAGCCATCCTGAGGCAGTTTTCTCTCTTCCTTGCAAGCAATGTCTATAACTGTAAAAGAAAGTAGAAAAAAAATGAGTATAACGCTGCCTCTGTAAAAAAGGGAAAATAAACAATCACATAACAGCAAGGAAAATACTAATATATAATGCTTGTAGTGCATAGTAAGCACATTCTCTCTAACTTCTCTCTACTAGTGATAAAACAGGTTGAAATAACATGACTTCAGATCAGCATATCTGTGTTTGCAGTGTTTGTGAGAATGTTCAATATTAGTCACATTGCTTGTGCTTACAAGCTGTTACCAGGCATCTACTTTATATAATGGGCCATCATGGTAGCCCAGTAGGTGTTCTTCAAAGTCCAAATGGAGGATACAAAAGAACATTCTATCCTCTCTGGTACACCAGGAAAGAGCCCTGTAAAACCCAGGGCTTGAGTAGGACATGTCCATGTCAGAAACAAAATAGCAACCTAGTCCATGCAGACATCTTAAGACATCTTGCTGTGCATATCATAAGGCTGTAATGACACAGAGTTATTATGCTACAACCACACCATGCTCAGAATAGAAGCAAAGTTTGCACAAGATTAGCACTGGCATGAGCAGGAATGGACAGGTAAGAGGTACCTGGATGTACTAGTGCAATACAATACAGTAGCAGTTTGGAGACAGTCTCAGAGAATTCCCTCATTGTCATAGCTGCTGTGCCATGAGATCTGTTTAGCACAATATAAATTGGAATAGCCTTATTGCAGGAGTCTACATTAAGGTGACTAAGACATGAATCATGATTTTATTGAACAAGACATCGCACTTTGATATAAGCATACTGAAGGAAGACAAGATATGTACTATAACAGGAGAAAGCCAATAGGTCAGATAACACTACACGGGGCATGACAGCTGCATATCTAACTTTGGGGAGGACTGTACAGGGGACACTGTGCAAGGGTGTGATAGTCATATGCCCATCTGTGTCAATGTGTGTGTGTGGGGGGGCTCAATGTGGCCTACACATGCCAAAAACAGCTGAGGATGTTGAGTAAAAAATGACCCCTGTATGTAGATGAAAGCAGGGCTATACATAGAGAGGGAGGGAGTTGGGGGCAGAGGAAGTGTGTAGCAGTACTATTTGTCAATAAAGTGCATACAACTGTGGCCAGTTCTACCAGAACCATCGCTGCTGTCAGTAATGTAGATAGTGGCTATAGTCCCAGTGTAGCAGTGGACAGGTATCAAACTGGGAGATGGGGTTACTGTATATACATTTTAGTCACCCAAGGATAGATACGTACACAAACATTCATTGACATGTGTAACCCATAATTGTACACATCTTGTCATGTGCTCAGGAGAGAGGCAATGTCATGAAAAAAATAAACAAATAAAATAACTTTCATTAACTTGGTAATGTCTACACAGACACTTTTCATGGGCAGCCCAGGAACAATATCTGGTTAAGTAGCTGAAGCTTAGAGTCACACTATAGGCAAAATGAGACTATAGGATTCAAGCACAGGAATGATGTAGGAACTGGGTCTTGCAGAACAGAGTCTTAAGTCTCCGTGCCAACCTGCTGGATAAAAAATTTTACTAGTCAAGATATTAAGGTGTTACTGCAGGCCCTATGCACATATGGCATGTGCATCCTCAACAAAGATAAAACAGTCAAGCCATTCACAACCTGGTGTGGCAGAGAGTTTTCCAGAACATCAGTGCTTCAGGCAAACATAACAGGACAATAGAAAAGGAGGGTAGCCAATATTCTACTCAATGCCAGTACTATGGTGTGAGGTATTTCCTGGGACATGCCTACTACAGGAAGTGGACCAAACACACAGCTGTAATTCACACAGGTGGAAAAGCTCCTAGTATCGTTTTTTTTTGTTTGTTTGTTTGTTTTTTTTTTGTTTGTTTTTAAACAACTTAATTAAATTATTAGTTAAAACATAGTTCCTTGCATCTTTGTGGAGGCTTGGATGTGATAGCTGGGCTGGGGATGGCAGCCTTAGTGCCTGTAGGGATATACCAGATAAGTAACAACAGATATATTTACATTTTCTACAGTGTCATGCATGTGAGGGGGACATATTCAGCAAAACACTTCTGTTTATCTCTTCTCCATTTATGACTGGGCTGAAACTGCAACATAATGCACAAAAAATTATGTATGTGCTCATGTGTTCTTCACAGACTGTGGAATGTACCCATGCCATATGATGAGCAGGTCAGAGGCTTATCTTTCAGTGTTGTAACATTTATGGTTTCTTTGTGTTCTCACAAGTTCTAATGGTGAAGCATCTAGCTTGAGATGTTGGCAAATACTTGACATCATTTAATGATGGCTTTGTGCACATAGCACAATCGGATGCCACAGTGTCACTGTCAGCAGTACTAACAAGCAATGTCACAATGGAAAGTAAGCCTGGAATTCCAGCCTTACCAGTGTTTAACAATGTGCATCCAGTAACTGTAAGCAAACCCAAGGTTACAAAGGAGTTACCACCACATATGGCATCATCCAGTTGCAATGCCACTGAGATATATGCACACTAACAAGAGATGTGGAGCATTTGGGTGTGCATCAGCAGTATGACTTTAGTTCCTTCTCTGACCTGTGTACATTTGGTATCAATCAGTGGATATTAGGTCAGTGAATCAAGGAGAGGCAGCTGACACACACACATGTCATGGCAAAGTTGGATCTAGCACTAGGAGAGCTAGGCTGTTGTCTAAGGCCTACTGGCTGGGTGGGTGCTGTAGTTCATTTTTAATTAAAAAAAAAAATATTCTTTAAGGACACACTCCTGTGTGCATGTAAAACAGTGGAACTTGCTGTTTCTTTAGGTATATTTAATTCCCTAGTTTTGGATGGCAGGTTGGTTAATTAACTTGTTCAGACTCAAACCCTGTAAATGGTTTACATGAAACAGTGGCCTTATTTCTCCACACCAACTGCCTTCATCAGCATGCATTTTCAATGAATGTGAGTTTCAGTGCATTTTCAAGCAATGTCAGTGTCATCACATTTTCAAGGAATGTGAGTTTTAGCACATTTTGAAGGCGTGCAAGTTTTACTGCATTTTCAAAGAATTGTTAGTTTCAAGTGAAGGGAAGTTGACTGTTGCTCATGCTAAATCTGTTTTCAACATGCAACTGTGTTGTTTACTAAATATCTGCCAGTGTTTGTGATATAGAATTTGAAAGCAGTGTCAATAGCACAACAG
This sequence comes from Protopterus annectens, assembly GCF_019279795.1. Lineage (NCBI taxonomy): Eukaryota > Metazoa > Chordata > Ceratodontiformes > Protopteridae > Protopterus > Protopterus annectens. Next base: position 859,052,204 of record NC_056732.1, on the reverse strand, counting down.
GCAGCATACTTGCCTTTAGAACAAAGGGCTGTGGATTCAACTGGCACACCATGTAGATGGATTGCTGATGCTGCAGTCCACTTTAAGGGAGGATGTGGGTGCATTGCACTCCTGAGTGTGTCCACCTTTGGATGAGATACCTAGTATCTATGAACATGTTGTCTGTTTGCCAGCCATTCCCTATTGCAATATTACCAGCTTACCAATTTTTTTTTAATGAAACATAAGCAGTTTATTCCTCAAGGGCAGCAGGCACTGAATCTGTAGATGAAACACACCAAAATGTAAAGTTGCTTGACAGAAGCAAGCATTTTATTAGTTACAGCTCTATTTAATGTGGAATTATTCAGATGACTTTTACTTCTGCAGAGATTGTGCATATTGACTGATAATGATGGATTGTAATGACAGAAGTTTGACCTTTTATGACTGAAATGTTCTGAAATGGGTAGTTTCGTAATTATTGGTTCTTACATTTTTGTTTCATTGTTTACTGGAAAAAAGTTCAAAACTACAAATTTAAAATGCACTCTAAAAGGTGGTGCTGTACTTTACAAGGAATATAAAGGTGAATATAAGAAAACCTGCATGTCTGCATGGTCCTAAAATATAAGCAAGGGGCTTACGGTTTGAAAACAGCCCAAAGGTAAACTTAATCCTCCACTGACCAGATGCATTTTCTTTGAATGTGGATTTCAATGCTGTTTCAAGGAATGTGAGTTTTGAGGGTAGAGAGGCTTACTGCTCATGCTAAGTCCATTTTCTTTGTGAGACTGTATTGTTGTCTTTAGCAAATGGCAGTGTTTGTGCTATAAAATTTGAAATAAATGTTGTAAATCAGATCCAAATATTTGTAATCACTGTTGAAGTCAAGAAGAAAATATTATGCCCAATGGCAGGTTTGAATGGTGTTTATAATAATTGGTGAGAAAAAAACAAGTAATGGGACACTGGAATGGAAGTGAGGAGGGAGAGGGCTGCTGCTGCTGCTGCTGCTGCTGCTGCTGGGGGGGGGGGGGTCCATTACCTTGTCTAGGACCCATTTGACCATGATCTGGGTCTTTGTCATGGTACAGTTGCTGAGAAGAGTGATGGGCTGCATTATTCCATGCAACACCTGCAATTCCTGTGGGATGACCTGCACAGTAACATGGAGCATAGGGAGTACATGAAGCAGTGCTGCTACGCAGATACCTGGTGGACCACATATCATCAATGAGAGCATTTATGAGATAAATTATTAGCTGCCCTTAATGCTGCCCATGGAGGCTATGATGGTCATTGGAATGACAGAATTCTGAGACAAAGGGAAAGTCACAGACCCATACTACACATATAACATATACTGTTCCAGAGACAACATCACTGTTGCCACTGGCTACACTGGCCAATACACTTCAGAATGTCCTGTTTCAGTAGTGTGAATACCAATGATCCTCAGGATCCAACCTGGGGGTACTAGCCACCCACACAAAGTCATGCATCTAAACTCTGTCACTATCTCCTATTAACCAACCACATGCCACAACCATCCATGGCCATCATTTAGACAGAGAATGCTGTACTACTATTGGATCCTAACATGGGACACCACAGTGGGGTTCTCAGACATGAACTACAAAATGAACTGGCACCTCACCTAAGTGTCATGTTTAATCATAGCCTCACCTCAGGCTTCGTACCCACTGAGTGGTGCACAGCTACAATTATCCTGCTCCACAAGGGAGGATCTGCCTTGGATCCCGGGAACTACCGTCCCATCAGTCTGACAAGCCTGATCTGCAAGGGCATGGAACGCATTATCATGGAACCTATAAACAAAGACATTGGCAACCTTCAAACACTGGACCCCACCCAGTTTGGGTTTGTGAAGGGCCAATCTTGTCTCCTGAATCTGATTGACTTCTTCAAATCAGTCTCCAGAGCTGTGGACGAGGGTAAGGTGGTCCACACAGCCTATCTGCACCTCACCAAGGCCTTCGACACCATCCCCCACTCTGGATCATAGATAAACTTACTAAGCTGGGCATAAATCCCAATGTCACTCGATGGGTTGCCAACTGGATTACTGACAGAACCCAGACTGTAACAGTAGCCGACTCCAAATCCAGCTCCAGACAAGTGACAAGTGGAGTACCTCAGGGTTCAGTCCTGGGGTCACTCTTGTTTGGCATCTACTTCTCTGAAGTACAGGCCAACACTAAGGGACTCTGGCTAACAAAGTTTGCAGATGACTGCAAACTGGGAGCCATTATTGAATCCCCAAATGATGTGGATATTCTACAAAAGGGCCTTAGAGAAACAGATGCCTGGTGCCAGAGCATTGGGCTCAAGCTTAATGCCAAGAAATGTATAGTTATCCACTTTGGAAAAAAAATATGTACCCATGAATTACCACATAGGTGGCAGGACACTAAACATCGAAAGTGTGATGAGAGACATAGGGACACAGGTGGATAGTGGTCTCACTTTCGATAACCACATCGCCACAACAGTCAGGAAATCCTTCTATGTGGCACACATCATCACTAAGGGCTTTTCATCCAGAAAAAAGGAGGTAATTGTCCCACTGTACTCATACCTCATTAGACCCATTATAGAGTATAATGCCCCATTTGGTGTGTACCTCACAAGACATCTGCAACAGCTGGAAAGGCCACAGAAATACCTCACTAAAAGAATCACAGGCCTAAAGCAGATGCTATATGCTGACTGTCTAAAAAAACTCCAGCTATACTCTGTGGCATATCGTCTACTCAGAGGTTATCTCTGCTTAACATACAAGGCCATGTCAAACCCTGAGCTGTTGGACATGCTCCACTTAAAGAAATCCCAATCCCTCAGAGCCACACGCTCCAGGGATCTAAACCTTGTCATCACAATGAACAAAACATGCTGGAGGGATAGGTTCCTGACCCAGAGACTCCCCATACTCTGGAATAGACTGCCCATACATGTCATGCAGAGTGCCTCATTGGCCCTCTTCAAACGTAACCTTGATGATTGGATGGGAGATAGGAAATTCACCCTGGGGATCATATCAGTCGCCCTGCTAGACAGGGGTCCAGAGAAGTAAATATTTTGGAAAGAAATAGCCAGAGAATTACTATGGCTAGGCTTGCATAGGCCCTAGGGCCGATAGCCTAGTACCAACCTATGAACCTATGAACCTATGAACCCACACTGCTAATCTATTCCTGTCATGAAATAATAGACATGCACAGTACACAGTTAGAAATTTTCATGACATGACAGCTCTCACCTACCAGTGGTGAATTTTCTCCCTGTTTCCCCTAACCTGTCATCCATCTGAATGCCTGCCACATTCACCTCTGATGACCTTTGACCATATGATAGCACTGGCATCACCTATTACTTTGCTCCACTCCACCTGTGTGATTGATAATGACTGTGCTTTTCATTCCTCTAACCTCTGTGTTTAAGGTAATGTCTAAGGCAGTGTTTTTGTGAACTCCTGGATGTCATAACGTATGCATCAGTTTTATACTGTACTATCTGTATCATGTTGTCAGCTCTGCACCAGATATTGCCTGTTTATCAGTGCCATAATGTATGGTGCCTGCAAATAATGTACTGCAGCCTGTATGTCCTGTGCCTCTTCTCCCATCTTTTCATCAGCTGCTGCAACTGGTCTCTTAAGTAACACATCTCTTAAGCAGTGTGGTCATGTTCCCATGTTGTTGTAGCTGTTTGCATATCGCCATTATTTGCAATGTGGTACACATAGCATATATTTTACTGTAGGTTTAGATGCATACTGCTAAATGCCACCAGATGAATCCAAGCAAGAGAGCTACCCTTTTAGGAATCTAAATTGCATTAAACACTGTCCTGTGTCTGTGACTATGCATGGTGCTGTAAGCCATCTCAGTCATGGTCTGTGGGTTTCATGTGTTGGACATCATCCATTATACATGGCTACAATCCATGTCTAAACACCTGTAACACACAGCAGTTAATACCACTTAATGTGTCTGAATGAAAGCCATATACATATTGGCTTATGCATCCAGCAATCTTTGCATGTAGCTAACAGACAACCCTTTCAGACATCCCACTGTAAGAATGCAGTTTTTGATTCTCCGTGCATTGCTCATCATTTGACAGATGACGGAGTGGAAGCCCTTCCAGCTGAAGTACCAGACACTATGTGGCATAAATGAGTTTGGTGAGTCTATATATAATTCCTGAGTGGGGAATGGTATCAAAGGTCTTGGTCAGATTGAGGTAGGGTGTGTGAACTACCTTGCCTTGATCCACAGCTCTGGTGACTGACTCAAAGAAGTCCACAAGGTTGAGCAGGCAAGATCTGCCCTTCATGAAACTAAACTACGTTGGGTCCAGAGTTTGAAGATGTCCTATATCCTTGTTAATTAGGTCCATGATGATGTGCTCCATAGCCTTACATATCAGACTCATCAGACTGATGGGGCAATAGTTTCCAGGGTCTTTATGGAGAGATGGAGAGGGGTGACTGTCCATTCGGAAGGGACAAAGCCTGAGGTAAGGCTGTGATTGAACAGGGCGTACAGGTGTAGTGCCAGTTCATTTTGTCGTTCATGTAGAATACAGCCAGGGATATTATCAGGTCCCATGGAAGCTGTATTCTTGGCCTTGGACAATGCAGCTTTATCCTGTGCAGCAGTAGTACTGGGAGCCTGGCATTCTTCCAGAATTGTGAATGGTCCCTTGGGGGGGGGGTGAGGGATAAAGTTGGCACTGAATCTGTCAGCCAGTATGTTGGCAATATCTATTGGCTCTGTATAGGAGGTACCATTGTGCAGTAACTCAAATCAGGGTATTGCTGTGGAGATTCTTGACATAGCTGTAGAGGGCCTTGGGGTTGTCTTTAGTATCTGCTGCAGTTTTGCATTCATAGCTAGCTTTAGAGGATTTTATGTGGGATCTCAACTTTTTATTGAGGCTAATAAGGGAGTTTTTCTAGTCTTGTGACTTCACTTTTCTCTGCAACTGTTTCGTCCTTCTGTTGTAGAGTCTGTTAATGGCAGGGGTCCACCAGATTGGCTTCCTTTTTCTGGAGGAAAGCATATTGGTTCTGTTGGCTAGTTCCATGCATTTATGTACATGTCCGTACAGTGCATTGGTGTATGATTCAGCAGTCATGCAACTTTTCTCCATTTGCATGGGTGCAGTGAATTTAGCCATCTCAGTTTTTAGGAGCCCAAAGTTAGCTTTAGAGAAGTTTTTCATGATGGTTACTTTTGCGGTAGGTGTGGGTGGGATGTGGATTTCCATGGTGATTAGTTTGTGGTCGGATCTAACCAAGAAGGAATAGACTATAGGTGTAGTGCAATGATCCCCCATGTTGGTAATAACTAGGTCAAGGATGTTGGCCCTCTAGTGGGGGTAAGAATGAGCTGGTCCAGGGCATTGGAATTAACGAATTCCAGGAAGCGTTGGACCAGCATACTGGTGCATGAATAGTTTTCCCAGTTAATGGAGGGATAGTTAAAGTCACCCAGTATAAGGGTGTTGGCAGATATCTGAGAAATTATGAGATTATCCCCTGACAGACACTGAACCACCCCTGTAGCAGGGATGGTTAGTATCGAGCATACCTTCTCATCAAGGATGGCAGTAAGTGCATCCTCCTTTTTTCTGTGTGCAGGTGACACAGCTATTAACTCCTTTATGATCTCCATTTCCACACAGCAGTGGTTAAAAATGGTCTGATCATGGATGTGATATGACAGGCAATGCAGCATGACAACATGAATATTGTGAACACTGTCTCTAAAAGTGTCCACTAACACCTGTTGTTCAGCTACAGTTGCTGCTGTAATTTGATTTTTATCATGTATCCACTGCCTGCACACTAAATATTTGTGGAATTCAGCATGTATGAATGTCACAATGCATAGCAACTGCTTTATGACTCTCTGGATTGCTCCACTATATTTCATGACATAATTTGCATAACATATGAGACTTGTTTCAAGTAGGTTGTCATGCGCATAACATTATGTAGTCACTATAATAATATTCATATCACACTACTCCTCTAGTGGCATGACCCTACAACTCGTGACTCAGAATCTCCTCCGCCCACTTCACCTCTTCTCATCGTGTTATTTCACTTAATTCTATGCTCTGTTTCTGTATTTAATGCATATGTATGAAAACAATAATTATCACATCATTAACATTTAGCCAATAAAACCAAGAAACAAATTAAAACTTAGTGAGCCCATGTTTGTTGTGTTAGACTTAAATATGTACATCTCTGGCATCCCTCACGTGTGATTGCTGATCACATGGTGAAGTTATTCTGCCATGGTGCTGTTATATTCAGCAAATAACAATTATATGGTTGGTCATCATTCCGGATGCATGTTAGGCCTATGCTTTGTAGGATAATATAGTAAAGAAGGCTATTTTTCCACACAGTGTATTATTTTTTACTCATATTAAGCAGTCATGTTTCTGACTGTTTAATCATTGTTAGATTCCACATGTCTATGCTTGTAGTTTCTGAATATACCAACTCCATTCAGTCTGACTGCATTATTGTATCATATAACTGATGTCAAATTATTGGTGTGCAGCTTGTAGAATCTGTCAGGGTCCATGTTATAAAAAAATGCAGGAGATGAATATGAACTACACCAGCAATAAAGATGAAACTTCACGGGTTTTACAAAGAGATGGCTGAGCTGTATTCATTAGAAGAAGAAAACAACAGGCATTATCAATAGCAAATGAAAAATAATGAACCATAGGAAAGGAAAATCTTTTACAAATACTAAGGTTCTGACAGTGTTGCATTTAATAGAAGCCCATGCTGATGTTATGCAAAAGATAGTGTGATTACCAGTGATGCAGTTGAACTTGAAGTATATTATATAGTTATGTTCTGCATTTGATCATCACTAACAAAGGACAAACACTGCAAAAATGCATATCTAGTAAAACACAGTCTAGGACTACACAGTTTTGCTTTTTATTTATGATTCAATTGTGCATTCAAAGTTTAACCCCCCCCCCCCCTTTTTTTTTCTGCCAAGCTGATCACTAGTCATTAAACACTTAGCATGCAGTCAGTCACTGTCAGTCCTGATGAGGCATGATGAACCAGTACTTGGCTGCATTTAAGTTTCCTGTTCAGATGATATTGTGACGCTCACTCTTAAAATGACACCTGTCAGGCAAGACTGCATCTAAGAGTCTCAACCCTACTGCTCTCAAAGAATAAAAACAAAGCTGCCCTGCTGAGCTGATCAGCAGTTCAAGCAAAAGATCAAAGTCATATCTTGATAATTCCTTGGATCAACATGGCAAGCAGAAATACAGGCTCTAAACACTAGTTTTCATGGCCTATTTACTTTACTTTTATTTTATTCTATTTTGCCTATTTCAGCTTAACCATACCAGCAATATACTAACAACCTACTACCTGTCTAGCTGCATTAAAAAAGAAGTGCAATTATTGCACTGCTTTTACTTTTCACTTAACAGTTCTATCTTGTCTGGACCTCACCCTTCAAAAGGAGGTAGAAGACACAACAGTGCAATCCCTCATACACTAAACTGTGCATGAAATATTTGAAGTGCACAATTCAGCAATTCAGCCAAAAGGCAGCAAAATAATGTTAAAAGGGAGGGGAGATTTCTGGTAGTTATCTGTTGCTCTATTTAGAGCTGCCCTAAGCTGTGCAGATGGTGTCAACCTGCTTGAATGCATTTTCACTTTGTGGGATAATAAAGGTTTAAAACTATGTATATATTACATATACCCTATGGCTACATGAAAAAAAAAAATACAAACAGATACATCTTTATTTATTTTACTCTACTTTGCTTGTTAGCATTGGTGGTGCTATTTTCAGCTTATAAATTACTGCTAGGGCAGTGTCCTATGACTTCATATAGTCTTTTACCTATGCAATAGGTAAATATTTTAAAAGATCACTCAGCCTGACAGTTCAGTCCATGCCATCTCATTCAGCTTTGCTAAACATATTTTGGCATGTTGTATCTTTTGGCTTTTCCCGGTTAGGGGTCGCAACAGCGGAACTCCAGTCAGCTAATGATTGGCAGTAGATTTTTACGTACCGAGTTGCCAGCCCTGACGCACAACCTTCAACGAAGGTACGCCCATTCACGCATGTCTCCACACAGAAGACGCTTTAGCTGAGAATCGAACAGGACAACATCTTACTGTGAGGCGACAACACTACCGATACTTAAAAGCAGCAATCACTCAGATAGGCATCTGAATTCATGCCATCTCATTAAGATTTGCTAATCATATTATTGCAAATCATACTTCTAATTTCCTCAAATCCACTTGAGATTTTTCAGTAAATTGCAGTAAAACCACCATTTTGTATACTTAACATTCATGCCTGTGTCAAAGTTTTTCAGTATGCAACAAATATATCTATGCCATATTTTAGGTAAATAACCAATTTTCCTTTTTAAAACCTTTATTTTCATTAGTACTTGTTTGTAATGAGTTCAGACACCCCAGTTAATGATCACCTATATTAAACATCTCTATAAAGGTATGACTGGAGTTAAAGCAAACACCAGCTCCCTCTTACATGCAATGTTTTTGAAACTGCAGCTTATAGAAAGAAAGTCATTTCTATTTTATGAAAAAAATATGGCTCTTCACTTGCACCACATCTTAAAACAATTATTAAAAGTCATGCATTATTTTTATTCAAGCATTCTGCTTTTTATCATTATGTTTTTCAGTGCTTGAACTTAAATGGTTAAGCATGCATGAACTTATATGGCTAAGTATAAATGAACTTATATGGTTAAGCAGATAACTCCTGGAAATGACCTGGATTGCTTAATAAACAGTAAAAGCTAGTGGAAACTCAGAGAGGTACATTGAGATACTAAAAGTGTAAAGTATGCCTTTATACTTCAAAAGAAAGTCTGCAACTAGTATCGGTGGCTAGTAATCCAAATTTGGCCCACAGTGCTTCTTTTTTGTTAACCAGCAATCTGATTTCTGTAGTAAGTTGATCCTTTTGCAATGCTTATTAAGTTTTATCTAAATATATTTTTATTTCTTTTTATTTATCCATCATTAAGCAGGTTAGACTCATTAATTTAATGGCACCTTTTCAGAGCTTGCAGAGGTGGTATTTATAGTATTAGCAGAAAATTGGCCAGGACATTGAGGAACTTGCCCTACCACGACAACATTTGTGGACCATATGTTCAATGTGTGTTTGCACTCATGCATTCCCAGTACAGTGGCGGCTGGGGACATGGTGCACAACATGGCAGGCAATAAGACAGGAGATGAGGTGAATTCCAACTCCATGGAACTATCGCAGAAGGATTCAGAGGAGATGTTCAGTACACCGTAGATCATGGATGGAACAGTGGAGGATACAGTGGAGTTATTTCAGAAAAATTTGTTCAAGGGTTTGAGAGGAGAAGAAAAGCCACAAGAGGATGTTATGCTTACAACCCTCCAGTTGGGAGGGTTGTTGGATGACTTATTGAAGGACTTGGTTGAGCAAAGCAAGCCAGACACTCAACAAGAGCTATTTTCATATGGGATTATGTACAAGATCCAAAAGAAAGAGGTGAAAGATATTCATAAGAAAACATTTGCAGAAGCAGGAAGAGAGAAGAAAAGAAAGAAGTTGGAAGAAGAAAGAAATAGAAAAAAGAAGTTTGTTGTTCTTATCCAGAGTAAGGAAGAGAAAGAGAGGGACAGGTATGATATATGGGTATAGAGATTATCCCTTTAGGAAACAAAGTACAAGACATAAGGATGCTTATTTTGATAAAAAAGAGACATGTTGGGACATTCTTTGAGAATGCTACAGGTCTAGAGCCTTTTGTGGGGAAATATGGAAAAAGAACAGATATGCATCCATGGAATAAAGATATTATTAAGACTTTTTACATATACAGTTTTGAACAAAGACAGCATGAACAACTGTAAAACATATGTGTTACATTTTTTGAAAAGAAGTTAAAGACATTTCAAAAGTAATTGATAACAGAGGAATATGGACTGCTGAAGGGACTGTAATGTCATTATGAAATGGAAAATGATAAAGTTGTACATATTCAAAGCATGATTCATTTTGAAGAAAATGGAGCTGTTGTAAAGTATCGGAGGTAACTGAAACGTATTTTTATGGGAAAGTGGGGCATTTTATAGGTAATTTTGACAAGAAATGTTTTGTATGTGGAGAGTTTGGACATGATGCAAAAAAATGTGAAATGAAATATAAATGTAAAAAGGCAAGACATTTTTGGATGGTTTGTACAAAAGAGCAAAAAAAAGATTGTGTAGAAGAAAATGTAAGTGAATGTGGAAAAATAAGGTATAATTACAACTGGAAAACAACAGATGTAACAAAGAAGAAGAGATTACAAACAGAAATTTTATGGAGAAGAGGTACAATATTGAATTTTGGAGGAGAACTTTATTTGGTGATAGATGTATTATATAGCATAGCAGTTAAAATATTGGATTTTACTTTAGTTAGAGTAAGATGGTTATTAAATCTGAGATGGGAAAATAGAGTTACTAGACTTGTAGCAATATATGCATAAGTGGTATGCAAAGAGAGGGAGAGGTTGTTTCAAGACATAGCAGAGTGTGTAATAGTAAATATGGATATTATAGCAACAGGAGATTTCAATTGTGACTTAAGGAATAAAAATAATAAAATAAAAAAAAGATAGGCTACATAAGAAAAAAATGAGGGAAATCATAAAGTATGGAAATTGAGTATTAGGGAATGATAAAACAAAGATTGATTATTTCTTAGTATTTAAAAGTATAGAACAAGTCATGTAATAAACAGTGGAAATGGTCTTTCTAGATCATATGGCAATATGGATAGAAATAGAAGAAAATAAAGAACATATACAAAATGGAAAAGGGATTAAAAGAACAAAGAAGAAAGTGTTGAATGAGAAAGGAAAAGATAATACACTGGAATTATGGAAAGATCATCTGCAGGATTCAGCAAATCTTCATGCAGGAATAGCTTATTCCTGCACGGAAAGGACTGTTGCCATGCAGCACGGCAGCGCGCCGTGCATATTCATGTAAGTGCGCTGCTGTGCTCTAATAAATACATGGGGATGTGTATGAGTGCAGGGGGCGTGTCTGAGAGTAGTGTTCTCACAATACACATGCCCCCTGCACACCAGAATTGTTGTACGGCAATTTAAAAAGAGTGAGATCACTCGTCACACCTCTCAACCCATTAGAGTAAGAAATCTGGAGAAAGCCATAAAAATGGGGGGAAACTTTTAAATATTGCTATTACAAACATAGAAAGATGATAGAATAACAGGTTTTGCATTAGCATGAATTTTCTGAATGGTGTGAAGTCTAAAACGGAAATGTCTGTCATTATTTTCAAACTTCAGTCTTTAATGATGTGCCAGAAAGCCACATGTTTATGAAAAGTGGACCAAGAATATAAGGCAAAAATCCGGACATACTGTGAAAAGTTATATGTGATCAACATTTGCAAAGCACAGCCCCCAACAAATAAATTGTTTTTTTTTTCCACATCTGCAATAAAGTTTAAGCGTAGCTGCGTAGGTTTGCCCATTGCTTAGCCCAGCTTAAATGGCACAAGAAGTCAAATAGCAATAGACGTCCAACACAAGCAGTGGTGAGAGTGTACACTTTGCATGTAATTATTCACGGTTCGAGCCCCATGAAAGCCATTTTCATTTTGTATGTGAAATCAGTACAATTTTAATTTATTTGTATATTTATGTATTAAGTAACTTATATTTCTCAACCAGAGTAGTGTAGTAGGTCCAGATGTGAGGTGTCAGTGTACTGAAGTTGTGAAACCCCCATAGAAACACAAGTGTCCCATACATGTACTCATACAAAATGTAATGTCAGAAAAGCACATAGGCAGATGTTATGGAAGGTCAACATACATATCATAAGCTATCCTAAATGATGAATGAAACCCACCATCATGATAGTCCAAAAACTGAAATCTGAACAATACTAAGTTATGCTCAGCTAAGCTGAGGCACTGTAAGCATTGCTGAAATGTGAATATTAAGCAGGAATTACTGTAGCTAAGTAGAATTGTGCACTGGTAAGCTTTGCTTAGCAGCTACCTCTTAAGCAGTGCCCACCCTAGCTAAGCAGGTGTGCCCAGAGTTTAGCTTAGCTCAGCATTTTCAGCTCCTCACTGCAGGCACCATAGCTGGAGTTGGAGAGGGTGTTCACTTTCGGGTGCAACGCTGGGGCATCCAGGAGTCCAAGGTCATGTTTTCACTCATTGTGCAAAACCATGAAGTGAAACTACTACAGGGCCAGTACCAGGGCTCGGAGTACAAAGCAGAGGTCTGGGACCATCTCACATGTGACCTCACCAGTGCTACTGGTATCCCTCAGACTGGTGAGGAGGTTTGGTTTCATTATGCTGATCTGAAGCAGATGAATACTGCTTACAACTGCTCTAATCACCCTGCCTGCATCAGCCACTGTTCTGGCCAGCAACAAAAAAACAGCCCTTCCAAGTCTCAAACCCAGGACCCTGTACACCACCATCAGAGAAATGTAGAACTACACCACCTGAGTTGTAAAAATGTTTGTTGATTTTTTTAAATATATCATTCAGTACAGGTACTGAAGTGTAGTGAAAAAAAACTGCATTTACTACTTGAAATGTTTACCACCTTGTTCTGAATCAAACACTGTGGAAATAGTCATGCATTTATTTCTGATTATACACATATAGGATAATTATGGTGAGATAAATATGGGAAGGTGTATAACACACATATATACATATAAAAAGGATTCTAGATATACATAAGTACATACAGAGCACTATACATCTCCACCTCTCAGTGCAAGGAGACATATTATGCAAGTATTGCATTTATAAATGTAGAATGTTGCTACAGTAACAGGCTTTGTGTCAGCATACATGTCGTGAAGGAAGGCAGTTATTAGATTTAAATGTACACCATCACTTACGAACAGACATCCTGACGTCATTACAGTGCAGTACCACACAAACCACAGTAATGAGTCTGTGGAGTAGACCACAAATATGAGGAATAAACATGGACAGTCTGAAACAATCTGGTCAGTCGAGAGGTATACACACAACCCCTTAGTGCAATAAAGCAGGACCAAGCCTGACAGAGGGGGGTTTAAAGCCATGAAAATGGTGATATATTACAGCTACTGAAGTAGATAAGCTGACACAGTTGATGCAGTCACACCCTCCTGTCTGTTCTAACATATCAGAACTGGAAGAGCACACTTTTCAAGCCCACTTACTTCCCACTAGTAAGTGATGTACATCTACACATCACACCACTTATTTGTCAGAAATACACAGCACCTATGGCGGCCAGACAACAGTGCATCTGACAAATATCTGGACATAACATCACACTAGTGCAAGTACACTCAGCTGCTAGGCATGTCACCAAGCACTGTGAAAACTACAGGCAGACTGACACAACGGCAACCCACAAGTTTTGCTATGGGGGAAAACACATGTAATCGCAGATATAGATGGCACTACAGGAATGTAACAGCACAGAGTAACAGACACCAGTATGAAAGTGCATACTCACAACCAATCACACCACAGTCACAGTGACATACTAGTAAGCCAAATCACAGAGTAACAGACACCAGTGTGAAAGTGCATACCCACAACTAATCACACCACATTCATAGTGACATACTGATAAGCCAAATTCATAGTACAGTATATGGACTGTGTGAACAAAACCTATAATCATTTTTGCCAGTCACACACACTACACCTACATATACTAGCCCAATTCACAGTGTAGTCTGATGCCTGACTGTGGTATGGGACATGTCTCAGTTTGGCCCTACAAAAATATAAGCTGATAGAGTACCAGAAACTGGAGCAGCATGCAAAGTCAGATAGAAAAGGATCAAGAAAACTGACATCTACCCCACTCTGTACACAGGCCAAATAACGTATTCACAATACACTGCTAAACAATACTGACACTCTGCCAACGATCACCATAAGTACACAGACCTCACTACTGTAAAGCTCCAAAAGAATGTCCAGGTGTGATCCTCAAATATAAGGCCTCCTAGACATAACATGTCTGGCAGTCTGGCATATCACTGGGTTGATATCAGAAATGAAGTAATTAAATAATGATATACTGCACATATCCACCTCTTACTACATGCCATATGGAGAAAGGGTGACAGACTTGGTGGACAGAGGCACAAACATAGGGGTATTAGTGACATATTGCTTTTATAAACTGAGAAAATTGCTGATGTAACAGGGTTTGTTGTAACATATCTCCCCTGAGGGATATGAAGTCAGAATCACACAAGGATGTTACCATTTACTGACTGCAATCCTCAGATTATGCTACTGAATGTATAAAGACAAAATACTTGTGAGTAATATACCAAATGTAAGACACGAAACTCTGGCAAATCTGATGGTAACTCTACAGGTGAGAGTTATGTCAACCACATAACACCATAATGTCAGAATTTAAATCATGCACAGCAGCCATATCCACACAAACCCTGTTAACCTAACATTAGTCCATCCCCAGGATTCAACAAACCTCTGTGCAGGAATAGCTTATTCCTGCACGGAAGGGACCGTTCCCGTGCAGCACGGCAGCGCACCATGCATATGTATGAAGGTGCACTGCCATGGTCTAAAATGGACACTGTTCTGTGTGCGAGCACAAGGTGCATGTCTGTGCAGTGCACGGACACTAAATATGCCCCCTGTGCGCAGAAAGTGCTGTACGGCACTTCTGAAGCCGTACTGGCATAATATTAAAGCTTAGCTCTAATATTATGCCAGTATTTCAGTGTCTGTGGACCGTGAAATGCAAAATAGAGCATTTCAGTGTCCGTGGAGACTGAAAAAAAAAAACGGCAGTAGAAAATCAATACAGGGGTGTGTCACAGCCACTGTGACACACCCCCTGTATTGCTAAAGCACCATACGGCACTTCTCCAGTCTGCAGAAGCAGGGAATGTGTACAAATGCACATATAACAGGGGATAAATCCCCCAAGTGTACACAAGCACAACCCCAGCCCCACAAACTACATATAGCCCATACTGTACATGTCATGCATCAGCATGAAACATATACAGAATCTTGAAAGCCCAAGCATTGCAATATGTCACAAATACAGTCCCAAGTAGTTGCCACAACACCACAATACACACCCCATAACCTACAGAAAATAATAATAATATATCCTTGCATATAATGCTAAGTAGGTGTGTACATTACAGCTTAAACATCCCATAGGAGTTAAATGAAAATAAATAAGGAAACATTCAAAGCCATTGTAGTGTAGTGGTTAGAATTATAGCTTTATATGCAGGTATACAGGGTTCAAGTCCCAAGAAAAATAACTTATTTTATCATGCGAAACTAGTGTTAAAATTATTGTAGTAAACGTAAATTATGTAGCAATTATTTTTTGTCAACCAGGGTAGAGTAGCAGTTCCAAAAGTGAGATGTCAGTGTAGAAAAGCTGTGAAACCCCCATATAAACACATGTCCCCCATACAGTATAGTCACACAAGAATATAATGTAATAAAAGCACATAGTGAGATATCATGGAAGATAAACATAAAAGTATAAATGTGTATGTACATATTTAATTTTATATCATACAATGACTGGCCATTAACATACAGAAATGAGTATGTTAACTGGCCAGCCCAAACAGAGTGCTCGTTGTAACTCCGAGAGTATGCAAATGGAAAAAGGTCCAGATGCCTGGGCTATTTCCATTTGTATATCACCTGTGTGTATTTCTAGTCTGCAGAGATAGCAATGGGGAAATGAAGATCTCTGCTGTATTTTGAACATATCTCGCTATGTGTGACGAGTTGAAGAACTCGTATAACATAGCAAGATATCATAAAAAAATGCAATGGAGATCTTCCTCACAACAGAGAAAGGAAGATCTCTGTTGCCTATTTAATATATCTCACTATGTTATACGAGTTCATCACCTTGTATAACATACCAAGATATGTTAAAAAAAGCAATCGAGATTCCCCCTATCTCTGTTGCTACCGCTGCACAGCACTCATGTGCTGCTTAAGTGTGGAAACATGTCCCTTATGCATGTGCAGTACATCAGAAATGGCCAGGCTACTGGAAAACTGTGGAAAGTCAGCATGGAGGCATGATACAATGACATTATTTAAGAAAGTAAGTATAGTTTACTTAAATAATGTCATTGTATAATAACAATAACCCATGGCTGGGTGTGGGCAATCCTGGACTTACCCATGGTTAGCATTGTATGGTCATGAGGGCATTGGGCTTGCGACCAAACCACATCAACTGTAGATAAATCCAGCATTACCCACACCCAGCTGTGGGTTATTGCTTAAATATAACATTATATGCATGATATGCATAAATGTGCCTTAAACAGTTTGTATCCCTCAGACCTTGTTCTGCCCAGCAACAAAATAGTCAACTCTGCCAAATTCCAAACCCAGGACACTGCCCTCAACAATCACACCAACAAACCACTATATCATCTGACCTGGTACATGTTGTAGTGCTTTAATGAACATATCCTACAGTCAGGTTATTTAACATTAATTAAAAAAAGCACAGTCCCAAGTGTTGAACCAGACCCTGAACATTTTAATCAGAGGAATGTACCAGTACACCAGCTGAGCTGTAGGAGTTACTGTTGCTTTTTCAAACATATGATGCAATAGAGGCATACAACATTAGGGGGAAGTGTCGTGGAACCCTTTGTGTGTTGTATATAGACACACACACACACATGTATATATATATATATATATATATATATATATATATATATATATATATATGTATGTATGTCAGATGAAACATATATATGTAAACATACAGTCATAATATATATATACATATATATATATATATATATATATATATATATATATATACACACACACACATATATATATATATATATATATATATATATATATATATATATATATAGATAGATGTATAAAACATGCAGTGTAGTTATTTCTCTGAAACACCCTTCCCAACCTGTTAGTGCAAGGAACCTGTACAAAGACTGTAAAGGGGGGGATGGGCCACATATATGGACATAGTTAGAAAATTGTTGCTAAAATTGAAGACGTGTTACAACAACAGTGTGTGTTTCAGCAGACAATCATGGAATGATATGATGATGGGAACTGACATTGTCATGTCATGTATTTACTGACATAAATCCTTGGATCATCACCGTGATTTACTGGAATATGATGTCAATTTAATTTAATTATTTATTTTATTTACAATACAAACATTTTTTATATTCTATCTTATTCTATGTTATTATATTATATTTTATTGTATATTAGCTGATGACTTGATTCATTTTATACCATGCATACTTTCTGTATAGATATATTACATTTAGGCAATGATATCCTCATACACCATGAATTTTCCTATATATATACTATTTCTTTCTAATACAAAAGTTCATGTGGTATTAATATATTCAAATACTAAAGTATAGCACTTCAATTTGTAATTTACAACAGAATAAATGTAACATAAGTTTCTTGTTGTAGAAGAACTTCTTTACAAGAAAATGTTATAACATATTTAAGTCCACCACGGAGACTATCCGAACGGATATGAGGTTAAAGGATGGTGAACTTCTCTAGCTTACACTTGTAGTCATCTGGTGTATTTATACTGAAAGTTGTTGTATAATTTTCTCAAAGAGTTTTCACCACAGGAAATGCTTTCCATATAAGGGCTTGATTCTAACTATTAGTGACAATCAATGATTCTTAATGGTTAATTGATATTTTTCCCGCCGAATTTTTAATTAATTGGATGCATAGTTTATTATATAAAATGAACTTATGTCATTTAAAATTTGTAACCTGAAGAAGCGCATTGTTAGATGCGTGAAAGCGCTTGTTTTATCTCAATAAAATAATATTTGCTGCTATCGTGGAGGCTTTGGTGATTTGTTGAATAATCTGCACCTTACTTCTTTATTGAAGCCTTGGATGGTCGTGCTGGGTCTGCTGCTGATATTTTGGATTCTTTCTTTCTTATTTCCGGCTAACCGTCACACGATGGACAATCTCAACATAGAATTGGATTATACACCAAAAGTTGCTAGTGAAGGTATGAATTGGAATACCATTTTTCACCAACGTGAAAATTCTTTACTGAACTTCAACATTCAAGGGAATGCTGCACAGGAGGTGAATACCTACAGTGAAAATATGCAGGATTTTTATGAAGAGCTGAGAAGCCTGGAGAACAACCTTTATAAACTCCACAGATTGATCTGGCAGAGGAGACACCTGGAGGCATGCCAGCACTTCAAAGTCATTCCGCGGGGCATGCGCGTCCTCTGTATGCCTAGCTATGGAGAGGCGCACCCAGATCTCCTACGGAGATGGCAACAGCTCAACCTAGAGCTTGGTAACAGTTACCTTAAACTACTCATTGACTATTTCCAGCCTACGGAAAATGAACTTATTGAGAAAGTTGAAGGTGAGCACAAAAACATAATTACAAAATACAAAATTGAGCACTGCATATCCAAATTGAATAATATGTTATCACAAGTGACTTTTTATAGTAACAAGCTAGAACAAGTGAAGTTAAAAAAGCTGAAAAGAGATTGCAATGATTTTCATGTCGGCAATATTTTCATTTGGCCGAGATATAATGAAGCAGCAGCAGTTGGTGAGCCTAATCGGGCTAATAATAACCTGGCTAATAGCACGAACACTAATTTGACTCCCATTAATTTAGATAATAGTGCATCTAGTAGTGGTGCACTTATCTCACCGCAAGCAGAGGTAGACATCACCTCTTCTACTTCATCTTTACCTTGTAATCAACAAGGTTTAAAATTTCCAACAACAGGAGCCAGACCTAAAGAAGGTATAAATACATTGAGTGCCATTTCAAACAAGGCTTCGGTTTTAAACTCTCCGCTTCCATACAAACAACGTGCCCCGATGCGCTCCACCAGCAGGGGAAGGGGGAAGCGCAAGATGTCAGGAGACAACTGGCAGAACAGGAAGAAAAAATTTTGAATACCCTGTATTTCAACATTTCATCCAGAGAATTAACAGAAACTGAATGTTCTATA
Source organism: Protopterus annectens (assembly GCF_019279795.1). NCBI lineage: Eukaryota > Metazoa > Chordata > Ceratodontiformes > Protopteridae > Protopterus > Protopterus annectens. The sequence goes on along the minus strand of NC_056732.1, from coordinate 859,033,033 downwards.
CTTAACAAGGGGTTGTCATACATACCCTCACGAGGCAGTGAATTATCAGAGACACTCATATTGCTTCGTAAATTTACCAGGAGGCTGTCTCTAAGACTCTTGTTTCAGAATTCAGATTGTGTTGATGTCATATCTGAACCCATGGCTCCAAAACGGAAAAGTACATTCACTCCACCGATACCTGGCTCTATAGAATGCTTTCTAAGAGCATGTGAATTTGACTTTTATAATTATTACAAAGAAAAAAGGCATAAAAAATTGTTTTATAACTTAAACCAATTACAAAGAAGCAGCTTAGATTTGTTATGCAATGATGAAAGCGTGGTATTCAAACCTGCAGACAAAGGGGGGGGGGTGGTAATAATGGACTCCAGCCTCTATAATAACCTGATGATCATGATGTTAAGTGATGAGACAGCATACACAATGATTAACAAAGCAGAAACTACACTAATAATAAAAAATGTTCAAGATTCCTTATATGACCTCTTAATGACAAGATGCATTGATAAACAACTATATGACTATTTAGAAATAGAAGCCCCTTTAATTCCCATCATAAAAGGACTTCCTAAAATGCATAAAGGGATACATCCCCCACCAATACGGCCTATAGTATCAGGTCGATTATGGGTGACCGAGAACGCATCACAATATATACAATATAAATTATCTCCCTTGGTAGATAAAATTCCCACTATCTTAAAAAATTCATACATATTGTTGGAAGATCTTAAAGATTCACCATGGATTGATAAAATAAATCAAGAGACATTGCTAGTTACTTTAGACATAAAGAATTTGTTCACGAGTATACCCAATGACTTTGGTATAGAGGCGGTTAGAAGTTGTTTGAATGAATTTAAAATGGGTAGTCAGAATGAACAATTTGTGATTTGTGCTTTATTGGAGCTTACACTTAACAACAACATTTTCATGTATCAGGATAAGATCTATAGACAGACATGGGGGGTAGCCATGGGCACCCCCTGTGCAAATGTCTATGCCAACATAGCAGTATTTGAATGGGAAAGAACGCATATTTTAAATAATGAGATTTTCACCACAAAAATATTATACTATAGGAGATTTGTGGATGACATTCTACTCTTTTGGAATGGGAGCAAGGAGTCCCTAGAAGAATTCATTAAATATATGGAATCTACCACCTCTTTCCTTAGGTTCACCTATGAAGCTTCCTTACACAAGGTGAACTATTTAGATGTAGTAATAATGAAGAATGATCTGAATAGATTCACTACTTCATTATTCAGAAAACCATGCTGGAAAAACGCTATATTACACCATGAGAGCATGCATCCGCGTCATATCTTTCCTAACATTATAAGAAATCAAATGGATAGAATAACCAGAATATGTAGTGATATGAAGGACAGAGAAATGCTTTTGAGTTTTCAAAAAGAATGTTTTATGAATAGGGGATACTCTGAGCATTTGCAACTAATATCTGAGGACAAAACAAAGATGACTGGTAGTGTTAGATACAAATCAAATGGATATGGGCATTTTGCCAGATTGAATAAGGGTAAAATACAATATGACATTAAATTCACCAATGATATCCAATACATAAAAGAGATTATTCAGAAGAATTGGAAGTTACTCTACATGAATCAAGATCTGAAGAATGTGGTGGGTGCCCACCCCACCTTCAGATATAGCAACTGTCCAAATCTGAAAAGATTACTATGCAAAGAGAAAACACTACATATTCCTTTGGATATCAGGATGAAATATAGGCAAGGAACTTATCCATGTAATAAATGTTGTGTCTGCAAGCATATTAGTGTCCAACAATCATTTGAAAACATGCAGACAGGTTATAATTTTATACCTAATTTTTATGCTACTTGTGATACTAAAAATATTATATATTTGGCGACATGTGACTCTTGCAACGTGTACTATGTGGGCATGACAACACGTAGGCTCAAAGATCGAGCCTATAACCATCTTTATGACATACAAAAAATGAATACCAACAATGCTCTAGCCAGACATTGCCAGATATTTACATCACATTCATTTAAATTTAGAGTCTTACAGATACTTTATCCAAGTAGAAGGGAAGGTAATGCACGTGACACTTTAGAATTATACGAGTTAAAATGGATTTTATTGCTCAGAGCACACATAGAGCCAGGTTTAAATACAGCGATCAATATTAGACCAGCGCTATTGTAAATATAATTGTGGTCTGAATTTAATATTAGGAATATATGAATAATTGATTATACAAATAGATAAGATTTACAAAATATGCTAGTAACTATAATTCATTTACTTTAATGTTTTACTTGATACTGGAATATGATGTCAATCTAATGTAATTATCTATTTTATTTACAATACAAAAAAATTTTTTCATATTCGATTTTATTCTATGTTATTTTATATTATATTTTATTGTATATTAGTTGATGACTTGATTCATTTTATACAATGCATACTTTCTGTATAGATATATTACATCTAGGCAATGATATCCTTATGCACCATGAATTTTCCTATATATATACATTTCTTTCCAATACAAAAGTTCATGTGGTATCAATATATATAAATACCAAAGTATAGCACTTCAATTTGTAGTTTACAACAGAATAAATGCAACATAAGTTTCTTGTTGTAGAAGAACTTCTTTGCAAGAAAATGTTATAACATATTTAAGTCCACCACGGAGACTATCCGAACGGATATGAGGTTAAAGGATGGTGAACTTCTCCAGCTTACACTTGTAGTCATCTGGTGTATTTATACTGAAAGTTGTTGTATAATTTTCTCAAAGAGTTTTCACCACAGGAAATGCTTTCCATATAAGGGCTTGATTCTAACTATTAGTGACAATCAATGATTCTTAATGGTTAATTGATGTTTTTCCCGCCGAAATTTTAATTAATTGGATGCATAGTTTATTATATAAAATGAACTTTTGTTATTTAAAATTTGTAACCTGAAGAAGCGCATTGTTAGATGCGTGAAAGCGCTTGTTTTATCTCAATAAAATAATATTTGCTGCTATCGTGGAGGCTTTGGTGATTTGTTGAATAATGAAACATATATATGTAAACATACAGTCATAATATATATATACATATATATATATATATATATATATATATATATATATATATATATATATATATATATATATATACACACACACACAGATATATATATATATATATATATATATATATATAGATAGATGTATAAAACATGCAGTGTAGTTATTTCTCTGAAACACCCTTCCCAACCTGTTAGTGCAAGGAACCTGTACAAAGACTGTAAAGGGGGGGATGGGCCACATATATGGACATAGTTAGAAAATTGTTGCTAAAATTGAAGACGTGTTACAACAACAGTGTGTGTTTCAGCAGACAATCATGGAATGATATGATGATGGGAACTGACATTGTCATGTCATGTATTTACTGACATAAATCCTTGGATCATCACCGTGATTTACCAGACAAATAGAAATAAATTGTGGAACTGAACAAATGTATGGACCAAACATCTGGACATTCTGTGGAAAATCTGGCTGTGGAGAGGTATGCTCAAAACCCCTTAATGCAATGAATGTGGACCAAGCCTGACAAAGTGGGGGGGACAAAGGCATGAAAATAGGGACATGTACAAAATATGTCAGTAGATAAGCTGAGAACCTTCATGTAGTAACAGTGTATGTCCTAACATATACCAACTGAAGTATCACAATACCAGGACTCAATTGCTTCACATTAGTGACTGACCTTAGTCCCCACATCATCCCATTGATGTGTTATCCATACATAACAGTTATGGGGACCAGACCAAAGATATTGGCCATACAACTGGACATCCTGTGAATATGTAGACATAACACAACAGTAGGGAAACTATACTGAGCTATCAAGCAATGTCCAGACTACAATCAGACTGACATAACACTACCCAGGTTCAGCTCTGGGTCTGTACACATGCAGTAGCAAATATAACAGGCAGTATAGGGATGTAATACTAGTGGGACACAGACACTGGTGTGAAAGTGCATACCCCCAAAAAAGTGCACCACAGTGATAGCAACATACCATTAAGCAAATTGAACACGACAGTATAATATTGTGAGATCAACCACATACTGTTTGCCACTCACACATTACCCATACATATACTGCCCCAATCCACAGTGTACTGGGAATCTGGAGGTGTTACATGACATGTCACAGTCAAACTCTACAAGCATATGGACCTGATAGACCACTAGCAGCTCTAGTAGCATGCAGAGTTAGATAGGTAAAGGATGTATGGCACTCATGGCTGCTACTGTCCCTACCCAGCCTAAAAGACATAAGCACACAACACTGTTACACAGCCTTGGCAGTCTGTTCACAATGGCCAGGCAGACATACTGTCATATGTGCAGATTTCCAAAGAATTACCAGGGTGTGGATGCATAACCCTAGCTACCGCTGCATACTATGGCCAGGAGTCTGCCAAGTCATTGTCATGCTAACTGGTGTGCATTTGGTAATTAATTATATACCATACCTCTGCACCTCATAGTGCAGGACATCTGGACAACGCATGGTACATGTATGGGACAGGGGGCTGGAAAGAGGGACATATCACACGTACTGGTGTTACAAATTGAGACAGTAGCTGCTGTTACATGTGTTCTTGTAACATCATATCCCTGAAGGAAATGATGTGTGGAACACCAATGGATGACAATACATACTGACTAAAATTCTCACATGATCCTACCAACCCCACAAAAACAGATGTTGGTTGAGGAACAGACCATGCATAATAGGCAAACATCTGGCCAGTCTGTGGACAACATGCCAGTTGAGAGCTATGTCAGAGGCATATCACTGTTAGATGTCAAGCCACCCAGTAAACGCATGTCCAGACAAAACTTGTCAATGTAGCAACCCCCTATGTGTATAACAACACTAATGACATACAAGCTGTACGAACCTCTGGACCATTGTCCCCCATGTTGCTGGGCTGTGTCCACATTTCCTGTCCTGTGAGGTAATTCCACCTACTGTATGTGAAGCTGTAGCCCCCACACCTCTGTAATGTCCCCTGCACAGGCCAGGAAAATGGGCAAGGCCCACATTAAGGGCATTCCATATGGTGGAACTAGCAGCTGTGTCCAGGCCAACAACACAATACTATGTGGGAACCTACATAGCTGTATGGTCTCAGCAATACCCAATAGGATAACATCATCCCCCTCAAGGTAGGATAAATGCTTGTGGTGGACAGCAGCAATACACAAACCACAGACTTGGTCCCTAGATTGGTTGTACAGGCCAAATCAGGAGCACTCACCAACCTGGTATCGTCAGCCTTTGTCTGATCAAGGATATAAAGTCACAGGTGGAGTATTGTAAGGCTAACTATTAGTATAAATTGGACACATCCACCAAAATAAATAACGAGGCCATCTTCACATATGTCTGCAATCTCTGAGGCCACATACCAGCCTGCCCTGTAATGGTGTCATGTCAGGCCACATATACACACAACATAGCTATAGGCAACCTGCTGCAGATAGGTTTAGGGCAAACATCACCCCCTGGCTCAGCAGCACTATAGCTGGATATGCACAGCACCCACACCCCTCCCCTCATCACCAGTAAGCAGGTACATATTTCCTACTGAAAGGCAACAAATGTAGGTATCCATGGCACCTGATAACATCCCTGTCTGCATCCTACATGAACTCAGGCATGTATACCCAGCAACATTACACACTGTAGTCACAACAAGGCTTGGCACCATCCACACCACATCCACATGGAAGATGGCTAATGCCATCCCTCGACACAGACATGAATGAGGAGCACAGGAGTAGGAAATTAAGTAGGCCTTATGGGGGGAATATGACACCTCAGGGCCAACACTGCAATCATGCAGATACAGTGCTGATATGTTACAGAGGTATGGTGTGGTCGCAAGTAGTGGCTACTGGTATTCAATGTAGATGTGCAGGTTCTGTACATATGTTTGCCAAATGTATGAGGTCCTGTGATGTGTCTCCCTTGTTATGTCTCCCAGGTGCAGTGTTGCACCAGCAAAGGACAGCATTCTCAGTGGCTCAGACAAATATAATCATAAAAGCCATACTACACAACCATGCCGTAATATTTTGCTGGAGCCAGTAACATCTGCAGGAGAGGACTGGCCTGTCAGATGACCTTGTCCACAGGGTAAATGATGTTGGCCTGCATGCATGTATGTATGTATGAGCAAGTCTGGCATTGTGAAAGTGACCTCATACGCCATGCCTGGCAAAGGGCTGTTGTGGTTGCCAGGGACCTCACCAACACAGGCATGGGCCTGGCCTTACAGCCCCACTGGCACCCACCAGGGAGCTCCACGGGTAACTTGGGGCACCTATCCCAAAAGAACATCAGAGTACAGACCCCCCACATACTGGAGGTGGTTGGCACCCAGACAATGGATGAGGAGTGTGCAAGTAAGGCCCCAGTGTAGATTACTAGACTAGTGTAGCAGACATACTTGAATTATAGAGTATCTATGTATCTATGTGTGTCAGGTTAGATTGCAGTTGTGGATGGGGTTTTCTAATGCACAGACATGCACATCTATGGTGAAGGACACCAAATTGTGTAGTATTGGGGGTTATACTGTACATGTGCACACATGCTGCATCCATCCTGTACCAATATCACTTGTGGGTCTGCTGACCATACTCCCCTCACACAACTACCTAGGTCCCTCCTGTCTACATGTGGGATGGCAGCCTGCAGCTGGTGAGTATGCAATTGTACTGTTGTGGTTTGCCAATACCCCAGGTATGAGAAGGCCATGCAGTGTACCATGCACATAACTGTCACTCATAGCTATGTTGCTTTATGTGCATGTTCACCTGTGTAGGGGTCAACTGCATTGCATCACAGTGGTCACCACAGGGGCCTGTCTAATGAGAATGTATCATCCCTGTAGCATAACACATGGCCTGTCAGTGCAAGACTTTTGAACAGAGAGAAACACAATAGGTGGACAAATGGCCTAAGGTAGGGACGTGTGAAACATTACTGTCATATAGTGGATATAAACAGTGTGCACACCCCTGTTAAGATGCCAGGTGTTTGTGATGTCTATACAAACTGAGACCACAATATGTCAGTACTTATCTTTTCCAGACTGTAATGTGACCTATGACATGAACAATCCCCTGTACAAACACTCAATATGTTGGCCACCAAATATGGTGTATACAAACCTCACAATATGCTAGATGCATATGTGTGCACAACCTTCAAACAATATGTTAGTGCAGCAGCTTGTGATTTACTGACAGCATACAGTCTGCTTAGGTATACACCAGCCATCAAGTAAAGACACTCTGACTAACACCAAATAACAGTCTGCTGTCCAAGTAGGATATTCATGACATTTGCTCAGGTGCCTACAACAGCAATAGCCATGGCTTGCAGACAGCGTACAAAGCAGCAAAGGGGTCACATATTTAAAAGCTATCAGTCAAGAGTGGGGTACAACAACATTACCACAGCAGTGCATACACCATGGAACACAGTGGAGACAATTGTTAAAAGGTGGAGTGAATATGCAACAATAGTGCTGTTGACAAGAACCTGATGTCCCTCCAAAAATGATGGCAACACATGTCAAGACCTGACCAGGGAGGTTACCAGGGGATATATACAGCAACACCAAGAGGAGTTGCAGGAACCCCTTGCTAGTACTGGTGTTCTGTACTACCTGTGAGAACCCTCTCCCATATTCTGCATATCGCTTGCCTATGGTGTAGGGTCAGAAGATGGAAGCATATCCACACACCAAAAACAGCCAGGAGTAGATACAAATTGCAATACAGCACATCATGTCTCCCAAAGGCAGGTGTGAAAATGTGTTATGGTGTAATGAGACTAGGGATCGACCTCACAGCCACAATACCAACAGGTATATGTGGTGCACAAGCAACACCTCTCATAAAGTGAACACCAATATCCTCATGGTAAATCACATTAGTGGCAGCAGCCTGCTGTGTGGCTGCTGTTCCATAGACAGAACAGGGCCTGTAGTCATGGTGGTGGGAATTCTGAACATTTCCTAATAACCCCCACTTCTGCCTAAAATCCATCAGGCATCTGCAAGATCACCGAGGATGAGGAGGTGTGTCAGCCTTCAACATGACAAAGAACTGCAGCATATATCCAAAGCTACCTAAGAATGGCTCTGCCTGAACACAAACATGGGTATGGATTGGCCCAGCTAGAGCCTAGACCTACACCGGATAGAAAACCCGTGTGACCTGATGAGGGCTGTGCATATGAGCTGCCCTTGCATTCTGACAGAGTTGGGTGACCTTTGCATGGAAGAGTAGCCAAATAATGCCAAGTCAGGATATGCCATGCTGATAGACACCTTCACAAGAAGAGTGAATGCTGTAAGCCACTTACAATGTGCTTCAACAACTTATCATTTTAAGAGTGTGCACACATTTGCAATCAACATATTGTACATATTGCAGTCATCATCTTTTACAGGTATCATATGTGTTTGTTTATTGATTGGATTGCACAGGTCATATGTCACATGGAAGGTGGGTGACATATTTGAATGCATTATTGTGGTCTCATCCTCTATATTACAAGAACATGGCATGTTAACAGGGTTGTGTACACTTATATCCACTGTAAGCTTACAAGGCTGGTGGTATAACAGGGATTGTGTGACCATACAGTCACTGCTCATTTGCAGATCTGACACTCACATGTATTTCATTAATCAGTGATGTCACTCCTCAGATCATCCAACATATGTCACAGAGAAACACAGGGGTTATGAGAAATAGAGCAGACATATGACCCAGACCGCTACACATCCTGTAAAGATATGAACAGTTGTGAGGTATGTCCTGTAGTACTTGTCACTGTGCTATACAGGTGAACAGCAATGATGTGTACATGGCTGCAGTCTGTCCTGGGGAATGGCCATCAGACACTAACACTAATCACATATCCCAGAGCTCTATATTTTCAGTTACATGTTGTACAACTGGCTGCAATGCATGGTGTTGACAGCCGTGTGTCATGCATATCACCATGTGGGTAATGTTTGGTTTGTGTAACAGATTTGTGCCACCGCACCTGTAAGTGTGTGTGTGTGTGTGTGTGTGTGTGTGTGTGTGTGTGTGTGTGTGTGTGTGTGTGTGCGCGTGTGTGTGTATACCAGCTAACATCGAAGTGCAGGTATTAATGAACATATATTGTCTTCCTCTCACAGGTGGCAATGGAGTCTGGGTTCCCCCCCTTTTGAAACAATGTCAATATCTCTGCAGACTCTGCCAATGATGAAAGTAATACTGAGGTAGAGGTGGGGTTGTCAGGGGCTGAATCTGCCATTAGTTGGCATCCCACTCTTGAGCACACCATCACTGCACACAGTGACAATGCCCACACATACCCCATCACCAGTGGCCACAGATGATGGACAGTTGGCAGGTGGTGGCATTGAACAGGCTAGTGTGGTGACTATGGCAGGTGTAAGTGTAGATACTGGCCATAGCCAGAGTCTAGGCAAGGTCCCACACAGGCAGATGGACATGGGTGCTTGCAGGAGGAATGCTGCTCATCAGGCCACTGCTGCAAGTGCCACAGAAGGAGTCATCAGACGCATGTTCCAGGCTGTCATGGATGGACAGGCACATAGTGAACACTACAACACACAAATACTCATGGTGGTGGCTGCAACTCTCCCTGATGTATGTGGTGACATACATGACCTTGTTGGGTCCACATATCAAAATACTGAGGTGTGGGTCCAACCACAGACTAATCACCTTCATAATCCACATCACTCACACCCCCCTGCAAAGGTAACCACCATGTCAAACACCTTCAAACATAACCTTGGGTTCCTTAAAACAGAGGTGACTAAGTTCACGGCACCCATGCAAATAGAGAATAGTTGCATGACCACCAGATCATATACCAATGAACTGTATGAACACATACACATATAGGTGGATAATGCCATGACCAATAGAACCAAGATATTGTCCTTCAAATCAGCAAGCCAATGTGGTGGTCCCCTGCCATACATAAACTCGACAACAGAACAAATAAACTGATGCGGAAAAAGGTGAAGTCCCAAGATTGGAACAACTCCCTTATTGGCCTCAACAAAAGGTTGAGATCACTCATCAACACCTCTAAAGCTAGCTATGAAAATAGAATTGCAGCAGATAGGAAAGATAAATGCAAGGCCTTCAATAGTTATGTGGATAATCTCCACACCAATACCCAGATGTGCTCTGAGCAACTGCACAATTGTACCTCCTGTACTGAGCCAACAGATATTGCCAATATACTGTCCGACAGATTCAGTGCCAACCTGACTCCTCTCACCCCCCAAAGGACCAATCACATTGCCAGTAGATTGCCAGGCACCCAGTATTACTGCTGCACAGGTTAAAATAGCACTGTCCAAAGCAAGGAATACATCTTCTATGGGACCTGAGAATATCCCTGGCTGTGTTGTACATGAACTGTAGAGTGAACTGGCACCATTAGTCTGACAAGTCTGATATGCAAAGCTATGGAACGCATTATCATACATACATACATACATACATACATATATACATACAAATGTTTCAAGCATAGGCATTAAAACCCTTCTAGCTTGCCAATATGTCAAAAAACTAATAAATGTCCTGGCTGTTGTTAAAAATATCTAAACTAGTATTTGCTTTAATGTAATTTGGTAGTCTGTTCTATGCATCAGCTACTCTGTCAGAGAACCAATTAGTACACTTCTCATTCCTATAGAATCTTCTACATAGGTTATCTGATGAGTCTCTAGTACTTTTTGATAACCCCAAACATTCCCAGAGGTAGTTGTCCCTAAATGCCCTATATAACTGAATAAGATCTCTTAAATATCTGTAAGAGACACTTTACAACTTCAGATATTTTAGTCTTTCATAATAACTTAGATTTTCACATCCATGGATGCCCTTAGTATATTTCTGCTGTACTCTTTCCATTTTACTTGTTTTCCTATAGGGTTTCCATATTGTTATTCCATACTAAAGTTTGGGTGTAATGTAACTAACAAACAATGACTTCATTATGTTTGATTTCCTAAACTTTATAAATATTTTTATACAACCTATAGTTCTATAGCTATTATTAGCCAACTGGTTGATATGATTAGAAAACTCATAGCTGAATCTACCCATATGCCCAGGTCCTTAAATAAGTCTACACTTTCAAACATTGTATGCTGTATTAAATATTCACCTTCCAGTTTATGTCTCCCGAATCTCATATGCTTAGTTTTTGATGTATTTATCAACATTATTCTCCTGCACCCAAATGGTCAATTTAGTCAAATTATTTTGTAGGCATGCCTTATCTGTAACACTTGTAATCAGTTTACCCAATTTCAGGTAATCAACATATAGACTGTAGAACACCTCAGATGAAAAACTAAGGTCTGAAAGATACAATCTAAACAATCTGGTCCAATCATGGACCTAATAAGTAAAGATATAGGGAATGTCCAAACTCTGGATCTTACACAGTTTGGTTTTGTGAAAGGCAGATCATGCCTGCTCAACTTGGTCGACTTCTTTGAGTCAGTCACCAGAGTTGTGAATGCAGGCAAGGTGGTTCATACAGCCTACCTTGATTTGGCCAAGGCCTTTGATACCATTCCACACTCAGGAATCATAGAAAAACTCACAAAGCTAGGCATCAACCCCTATATCACTAGGTGTGTTGCAAACTGGCTCACAGATAGAACCCACAGTGTGAAAGTAGCTGACTCCAACTCAGACTGCCGACCTGTCACAACTGGAGTCCCACAGGGTGCTGTCCTGGGTCCTCTCCTGTTTGGCACCTACTTCTCTGAAGTCCAGGCCAACATAAAGGGACTGTGGCTGACAAAGTTTGCAGAGAATTTTAAGTTGAGAGCTATTATTAACTTCCCAAGTGATGCTGACATCCTATAGAAAGGCCTCAGTGAGACCAACGACTGGTGTTAGAACCATAGCCTTAAGCTCAATGCCAAAAAATGTGTCGTCATCCCCCTTGGAAAAAACCTGGTTCCCTTGAATTACCACATTGATGGTAGTCCACTGAACACAGAAGGTGTTGTAAGAGATCTTGCAACACTGGTTGACAGCAACTTCTGTTTTGACCACCGCAATGCCACTGTGGTCAGAAAGTCCTTCAATGTGGCACATCTCATTACTAGGGGTTTTGCATCCAGGAAGAAAGAGGTCATTGCCTCCCTCTACTCTTCCCTCATTAGGTCAGTCATAGAGTACGATGCCCCATTTGGCATGTACCTCACTAGATATCTGCAACAACTGGACAGGCTGCAAAAGTACCTCACAAAGAGGATACTAGGCCTCAAACACTTGTCCTGTATGGACAGACTCAAAAAACTCCAACTATTCTCTGTCTCATATCGCCTACTTAGAGGTGATCTCTGCTTAACTTACAAATCCATGCGTGACCCAGCTCTTTTAGACATAGTACATCTAAAGAAATCCCAGTCTCTCCACGCCACATGCTCCAGACACCTCAACCTCAGTACCACAATCAACAAAACATGCTGTAGGGATAGGTTCATAACCCAAAGATTGCCCATGCTATGGAATAGACTTCCCATACATGTCAAGCAGAGCACCTCACTGGCGTTCTTCAAAAGAAATCTTGATGAGTAGATGGGAAATAGAAAATTCACCCCGGAGATCACGCCAGAGGCCCTACTCGACAAATTGGAGGTATATATATATATATATATATATATATATATATATATATATATATATATATATATATATATGGATTCACTATACAATCTCAAAATACTGAAATGTCGAATTTCAGTATTTCGAGACTGAATAGTCGAAAAACCACATACATGAAAACCCACAATAACGAACACTATAGTCGCGACCATTCACACACACACAAACCAGGACATAATCACACACACACACATACACCTACCTAACTAAACAAACATAACAACACACACAAACACACTTAACCTACCTATAAGTAAGGGGGCAAGCACCCCTGCACCCCCCACAACCCCCTACTTATATATTCTAATTCCGAGGTCGCACTAAACACACAAACACACAACAAACACCACCACACACACTCTCAAACACTAAAATCCCTATCCGTTATCCTCAAACACACAACACTTACCTGAAACTCCAGATAAATCCACAAACCGCACCACACGTTACGAACGTGACACAATGATAGTGGTGGATTCGACATTTGCAGATTTGGAATAGTGTAGTTTCAGTTAACTGCACTTTCCACTATTCAGTCTCGATGTGCTGAAATTTGACATTTCAGTACGTCGAGATTGTCTAGTGTGTACATATATATATATATATATATATATATATATATATATATATATATATATAGATATAGATATAGATATATATATATATATATATATATATATATATATATATATATGTATATATATATATATATATATATATATATATATATATATATATATAGATACCGCCCACACCCCCCATTAAGGAAACCACTGTAAAGAACTTCTGCAAAGCCAACTTCATGCTTCTTAAGACAGAAGTGGCTAACTTCATGACACCATGCAGATGGAAAATAGAAGTACGACTGCTGAATATTACACCAATGCACTGTATGAACACACACACAAGTGTATGGATCGTGCCATCCCAAATAGAACCAAGATGCTCTCCTCCCAATAAAGGAAGCCAATCTGGTGATCTCCTGCCATAAAGAAACTGTACAACAGAAGGAAGAAACTATTGCAAAAAAGAAGTAACCTCCCATGATTGTAAGAACTCTCTTATCAGCCTCAGTAAGAAGCTAAGATTCCTCATATCACGAAGCTTTCTATAGTTATGTCAAGAATATCAGTGACAATACTCAGATATGCTCTGAGTTACAGCACAATGGCAGTAAAGATACAGAACCAACTGATATTGCCAACATCCTGGCAGATAGGTTCAGTGCTAACTTTACCCCCCTCTCACCCACTAAAGGGCCCATCTCAGTGCTGGATGAATGTAAAGCCCCTGTAATCACAGCTGCACAGGTAAAAAACATACTCTCCAAAGCCAAGAATACAGCATCCATGGGACCAGACAACATCCCAGGCTGTGTTCATCACAAACTACAGAACAAACTGGCACCCCACCTATGTACCATGTTAATTCATAGCCTTACTTCAGGCTTTGTGCCTACTGAATAGCACACAGTGATGGTTATCCCACTCCACAAGGGGTGAGCCACTAGAGATGCTGGGCACCACTGCCCCATCAGCATGCGAAGCCTGATCTGCAAGGTCATGGTGCGTATCATCATGGAACCTATAAACAATGGCATAGGTAACCTCCAAACTGTGGACCTCACCCAGTTTGGGTTTGTGAAAGGTACGTCATGTCACATAAGCCTGATTGACTTCTTTGAAGCAGTCAGCAGAGCCAAGGACAAGGCCAAGGTGGTTCACACAGTCTACCTAGACCTTGCCAAGGCCTTCAACAGCATCCCCCACTCTGAAATTACAGATAAACTCACTAAACAAGGCATAAATATCTATGTCACAAGATGGGCTGAAAACTGGCTTACAGACAGAACCCACACTATGAAAGTAGCAGACTCCTAATCTGACTCCAGACTAGTGACTAGTGGGGTATAACAGGGTTCAGTCCTTGGTCGTCTCCTGTTTGGCATCTACTTCTCTGAAGTTCAGGCTAACACAGAGGGTCTATAGCTAACAAAGTCCGCAGACAACTGCAAACTGGGAGCCATTATTGAATCCCATAAAGATGTGGACAATCTACAAAAGGGCCTCACTGAGACAGATGCCTGGTGTCTAAGCCATGGCCTCTAACTCAACGCCAAATAATGCATTGTCATCCTCTTTAAGTAAAATTCTGTGCCCATGAACTACCACATAGCTGCTAGTACACTTAACACTGACAGTATGATAAGAGACCCAGGTACACAGGTGGATAGTAGTCTCTCCTTTGATAACCACATTGTCACAGTACTCAGGAAATCCTACCATGTGGCACATCACATGACAACAGGTGTCTCATCCAGAAAAACGGAGATCATTGTTCCTCTCTACTCATCCCTCATTAGATCTATTATACACTACAACGGCCAGTTTGGTATGTACCTCACAAGACATCTACAACTGGAAAGTCTGCAAAATTTCCTCACAAAGAGGATCACTGGCCTCAAACAGATAATATATATATATATGTATATATATATATATATATATATATATATATATATATATATATATATATATATATATATATGTAGTCATATAACATGCAGTGCAGACATACATTAGAATCATAGATATCAACCTCTTAGTGCAAGACTAATGAACAAAGGCTGTACAAAGGGTGGGAAATGGGCCACATATACGGACATAATCAGAATATTGTGTCATAACTGAACAGTTGTACAGCAACAGGGACTGTATCAGCAGAACTCTCTGAATGATATTAAGATGGGAATTGACATGTATGTCAGTCTTCACTGACATAAATCCTTGCATCATAACAGTGTTACCCAGAGAAATGCAAATAAAGTGTGGAACAGATACAAAGTATGGGCCTAACACCTGGACAGTCTTCAAACAGCCTGGCAGTGGAGAGGTATGCTCACAGCCCTTTAGTGCAATGAATCTGGAACAAGCCAGACAAAGTGAGGGGACAAAGGCATGACAATAGAGACCTATCCAAATGATGTGAGTAGATCAGCTGAGAAGGTTGTTGTAGTAACACTGTTCCTGCTAACATATATTGAGATAAATATCACCTTAGTGCATTTTATAGTTAATGTCCGGAAGCGAAAAGAAAAAAAACATCTTAACAGATACAAACATATATAATCTGAGGGTTGTGCTACTGTGCTGTGGAGATTCTATACATAACTATTGAAGGCCTTGTGGTTGTCTTCACTATCTGCTGCAATCATGTTTTCATAGCTACCTTTACAGGATTTGATGAGAGATCTCCACCTTTGGTTGAGGCTGATAAGGGTGTATTTCCAGTCTTAGGACTTCACCTTATTCCGCATCAATTTCATCCTTCTGTTGTAGACTTTGTTTATGGCAGAGGACCACCATATTGGCTTCTTTTTTTCCGAAGAGAGCATCTTGGTTGTATTGCGTATGGCGAGATCTATGCATTTGTGTATGTGTTCGTACAGTGCAATGGTGTATGATTCTGTGGTCATGCAACAAGTCTCCATCTGCATGGGTATCATGCAGTTAGCCACCTCTGTTTGTAGATGCCCAAAGTTAGCTTTGGAGAAGATTTCATGGTGGTTACCTTTGTGGGGTGGTGGGAGGGATGTGGATTTCCATGGTGATTAGTTTCTGTTTGTATCTAACCAGGGAGGAGTTGACTATTGGTGTAGAGCAATCTTCACCCATGTTTGTAATGACCAGGTCAAGCATGTTGATACCTCTAGTGGGAGTAAGAACAAGCATGTCCAGGACATTGGAATTAATGAATTCTGGAAAGCATTGGCCAAGTGTATTGGTACAAGTAGTTTTTCCACTTAATAGTGGGGTAGTTGATATCGGCCAGTATGAGAGTGTTGGATTGGAACCTAATATTCCCCAGGGTGCTTAGGAATTGGAAGTGTGAGTCTTGGGCCATGTTTGTGGACCTATAGTAGGCTATAACCCGTATTGTTGTCTTACCTAATGTTAGCTGCACCTGAAGTATCTCAGATGCCTTATGTTCATAGGTTCATAGGTTCATAGGTAGGTACTAGTCTATCTGCCCGAGGGCATTTTTAAGCCTAGCCAAAGTGTGTCGGCTTTCGCCACCCCATTGATTAATTAACTGAGCCTCTGTCAAGCAGAGCCAATGAAGTGATCCCAGGGGTGTATATTCTGTTACCCTTCCACTCGTCAAGGCTTCTCTTGAAGAGTGTTAGTGAAGGGCTCTGCCTAATGTAGTTAGGAATTTTGTTCCAAAGCATGGGGAGTCTCTGTGACAGGAATCTATCCCTCCAGCATGTTCTTCTTATTGCTGTGGTGAGGTTTAGCTCAATAGAGCGCGTGGCTCGCAGTGACTTGGATTTCTTTAGGTGGAGCATGTCCATCAATTCTGAGTTGGACATGGCTTTGTAAATCAGGCAGAGATCACCTCTGAGTAAGTGATATGCACTGAGTACAGCCGGAGATTTTTCAGTTGGGCTGCATAGGACATATGTTTGAGGCCAGTAATCCTCTTTTTGAGGTGCTTTTGTGGTCTTTTCAGCCATTGGAAGTGTTTTGTGAGGAACATACCAAATGGGGCATTGTACTCTATGATGGGTCTGACGAGTAGAGGGGTACTCTAACCTCTTTATTTCTAGATGCAAACCCCTTAGTAATTAGATGGGCCACATAGAAGGATTTCCTAACTACCTTGGAAATATGATTGTCAAAGGAGAGATTACTATCTACCTGGGTCCCCAGATCTCTTATTACCTCTTCTATATTAAGGGGGCTGCCGACTATGTGGTAATTCGTGGGTGTTTTGTTTTTTCCACACGGGATGACTATGCATTTTTTGGCATTTAGCTTGAGGCCATGACTTTGACACCAGGTGTCTGTCTCATTAAGGCCTATTTGAAGGATGTCCATGTCAGCCAGAGAGTCAGTTATGGGCCCCCCAGTTTGCAGTCATCTGTGAACTTCATTAGCCATAGTCCTCCTGTGTTTGCCTGTACTTTGAGAAATATATGCCAAACAGTAGGGGTCCCAGAACCGAGCCTTGTGGGACACCACTTGTGACTGGTTTAGAGTCGGACCTGGAGCCTGCTATTCTTACCGTGTGAGTTCTGTCTGTAAGCCAGCTGGCAACCCATCTTCTGACGTAGGGGTTTATGTTCAGGCTGGTGAGTTTTTCTATAACACCCGAGTGAGAAATGGTGTCGAACACCTTGGTGAGATCAAGGTAGGCTGTGTGAACCACCTTTCCCTCGTCTATGGCCTTGGTGACTGTCTCAAAGAAGTCAACCAGGTTTAGTAGGCATGATCTGCCCTTAACAAAGCCAAACTGGGTCGGTTCAAGTGTTTGAAGGTTCCCAGTGTCTTTGTTAATGAGTTCCATGATGATGCACTCCATAGCTTTGCAGACCAGGCTAGTCAGGCTTATGGGGTGATAGTTACCAGGGTCAGTTGTAGCCACTCCTTTGTGGAGCAGAATAACTGTTGCTGTGCACCATTCTATGGGCACATAGCCTGTGGAGAGGCTGAGGTTGAACAGTGTGTTTAGGTGGGGGGTAAGTTCGTTCTCTAGTTCATGCAAGACGCAGCCTGGGACACCATCTGGCCCCATTGATGCTGTGTTTTTGGCTTTTGAAATGGCTGTTTTCATGTTTGCTTCTGTGATTTCCGGTACACTACACTTTTCTGGTATTGTTGTGGGCCCTTTTGAAGGTGAGAGGGAGGTGAAGTTTGCACTGAATCTATCTGCCAGGATGTTGGCAATATCAGTAGGTTTGGTATATTTGGTGCTATTTTGCACTAGCTCAGAGCATATCTGCAAGTTGCCACTTAGATTCTTGACATAGTTAAAGAAGGCTTTGTGGTTATCTTTCGAATCCTTGGCTATTTTTCTTTTGAAGTTAGCCTTGGATGATTTTATGAGGAATCTTAGTTTCTTACCGATACTGATCAGGGATGTCTTTCCTTCTTGGGATTTGCTTTTTTTCTGAACTAGTTTCCTCCCTCTGTTGTATAACCTGTTTATGGCAGGGGTCCACCAGACTGGTTTCCTTCTCTTAGGGGAGTGAGTCTTGGTCTTGCTAGGGATGGCATGATTCATGCATCCTTGTAGGTGCTCATAGAGTGCAATTGTAAAAGATTCTGCATCTTGGGCAGTGTTATCCTTTAGTTTGGTGGCTGTGAAACTTACCACCTCTGCCATAAGTAAGGTGAAGTTTGCTTTAGAAAAGTTTTTCACTGTGGTTTCTTGGGCTGATGGTGTTGGTGGGGTGTGGACAACCAGGGTGATTAGCTGATGGTCTGATCTAACCAGTGACGGGTTGACCTTCAGTACGGAACACCTGTCGCCCATGTTGGTGATGACCAGGTCCAATATGTTGTGGCCTCAGGTAGGGGAGTTTACCAGCTGATCCAGGGAATTTGAGTTGATAAATTCCAGGAAGTGCTGAGCCTGGGAGTTTGTACTCAAGTAGTTTTCCCAGTTAATGGTAGGATAATTGAAATCACCCAATATCAGGGTGTTCGGTAGGACCTTCATGTTTTCAGTGTCTCCAGAAAGGTGGAGTGGTAGTCCTGGGTCATGGAGGATGATCTATAGCAGGCCACAATTTGCATTGCAGATTTTCCCAATGTTAGTTGCACATGGATGATCTCAGAGGTATCATGCTGTGCCACTAACCTGGAGGTGTGAGTATCCTTGATGAATATGGATACACCCCCTCCTTTTGTGTTTCGGTCCGTGTTCTGTGTCCGAAGTGTGTGGTATGAGTTGTAGCCCAGTAGTGCTGGAGTGCTCTCTGGAGCCTTGAACCAGGTTTCAGTTACTGCAGAGATGTCGACATTCTCCATACTTAGGAGTGTTTCGAGCACATGCTTTTTGAGATTTAAACTCCTGGCGTTGAGCAGCATAACCCTCATTTTTTTACTTTTGCTGTTTGCGGTGGTGGGTTTGAATTTTGAGCTTTGCCTAAAAAAGGCACTATGGGGGCAGCAAGAGCCTTGGCCAGTATTTGAAAGCCAAGGGGTGACAGGTGCAAGCCGTCTCTTGCGAAGCAGCAAGGCTTGTCGAGCATGTCATCCCAGGCTGACAGACACTGGATCCCCTTTGAATGACACCAGAAGCTTAGCCAATTGTTGAAATTGATCATTTTTTCTTTACACTGAGGTATCAGTCTTGGTGAGGGCAGGATGCTACTCAGGGTCAGGGTCATACCTGCCTGGGCTACATGATCAGAGAGCTCTTCCATGTCTCTTTTCATGTAGTCCAGGGAGGTACATCTCAGGTCATTCACACAAACAATAACAATGACAGAGTCATATTTGTACTTGTTCTGGAGTGACCTGAGTGCTTGTGTTACATGGTGGATTCTGGCTCCCGATAGGCAGCTAATAGTAACCTTTGCCTTGTCCAGTCTAGTGAGTGGGGCGTCAGTATGCCTGACTATTGAGTCACCTATTACTAGTGTGTTAGGTATGTTATTTCGCCTTAAGGGCTGTGATTGTGCGGCACATTGATTTTGTGTTTTATTTGTTGTCTGGTTTGTGAAAGGAAGTGTAGGTTTTGTGGGTGTCTGCTTTGGAGCTCTGATGCTTTTGCATGTTTTTATTTAGAGTCTCTGAGTATGATTTTGTGTATTTATGTGTATTTTTTGCCAGTGCTGGTTTAGTAGGTCTATGTGAGGCTGGAGGTGTGGTGCAAGTGTTAACCTTTTCCTCATGACTGTCTGTTCCAGTCTTTGGTGGAGAGTCCTTACCCTCCAGTTTGGCTGTATAATTGCATCTCTCACATATGTTAGTGTTTTGTGGTAGGAGGAGAGAGCTGTCTGTGTACATGAGGCAGTTGTAACATTGCCTCAGGATACACAGATTCACCAACTGGACTGCAGAGTACACCTGAAGTTGCCCTTTGGTCATGCCTGAATAGTAGGGTGAGCTGCTTAGTCGCTTGGTTGGTGAGGGGTGGATAAAGAGCCTTGCCCTGGTGGGCAGTCAAGTGTCAGGGTATATTGGTGCTTGCTATTAGGTGTGAGCAAGTGCTGGACTGTAGGATGCTTTTTGAGTGCTTAGGTTGAGAGTTAGACTAGTTTAAAATGAAAAACTGAAAAGAAGACTTAGTGAAGCTGGGAATAATTTAACTCTAGCTAACCGGTGCTGCCCGGCACACAAAACTGTGCAAACGCGTTTTTTAACTACTAACTTTTGGGCTGGAACCACTCCTCCAGGGACAGATGGCTGCTCAAAGTTCCCCTCTCTCACAGGTGAACAGAGAAACTTCCCTCTATCCAAGTAAGGTATGGGCAACTCAGAAACTTGTAACACAGCCCTGAATTCAGCATTAGCCTGAAAACTGGACTATACTAGCTTAGAAAGGCAGGAAACAAGAATTTTTTTTTGAAAAGATAAGGCAAAAACAGTAAAAAGTACACTTAAAACAGCTTTAAATGACTACAAGTGATCAGAAAAGGCTATCACACTTTAGTGTGTAGTATACAACAGTTAAACCATTTATTTAAACAAAAAACAACTTTTTAAAAGTGCAGGCAGTCAAATAAGTACAATATGTGAAAAAAACAAACTTTTAAATCACAATATGTGCTGGAAAAATCAGCGTTTAGGTGGAAAACAGTTAAGTGCAGCAAGAAAATACAGAAAATGGATAATCAATCACTCCAAAGTCTCTCTTTTAAGCTAGAAGGCTTGTATCAGTTTAAGGCTTTCTAATGCTTTCCAGTAGGTTAGTTACAGGAAAGATGGGAAACAAGCACAGATGTGGTCTTTTAAACCAGAAAGTTGAAAGATATGGACAACTTCCCGAATGATCAATAAACTGCAATTCCTGGGCCAAGAACCACTCCTCTTGTGGTAGACAGGCTACCTAATACTTACCACTCCCACTGATAAGCTAGAAGGCTGCACTCCAACACAAAGGCTTCGGGAGCTCAGAAGCTTACAAAAAGTCCTGGATACAGCAAATCTGTACCTGGACTAGACTAGTTACAGGAAAGGTGGAGATCAAGCGCAAACACGGGCTTTAAAACCAGAAAGTTCAGAGAGATGGAAAAAACTGCCCAAATGGCCAATAAACTAAATTTCTGGACCAGAACCACTCCTCTTGTGGTAGATAGGCTACCTAGTGCTTACCACTCCCACTGATAAGCTTCCCTCCAACACAGAAAGGCTTGCAGGACTCAGAAGCTTACCAGCAGTCCTGGATACAGCAACAGATGTTGTGCTAACAGTCTGTAGGAGTGCACATCCGTTATGAATATTGTAACACCACCACCTTTGCAGCTTCGGTCAAAGTTCTGGGCCAAACAGATGTGGAATGAGTGAAAGTCTGGTAGTGAAGGTGCAGCAGTTCTCTGTTACAGCACAAATGTCGATGTTCTCCAATTTAAGGAGTGCTTTGAGTGACTGCATTTTGAAACGTAGACCTCTAGTGTTGAGCAGCATGATCCTCAGATTACATTTGTTTGTAGCTGTTACAGTGGTAATGTGGTCTTTGGAACACTGCCTAAAAAAGCCACTATAGGGGTAGCTAGAGCCTTGGCCAATATCCGGAAGACCAGGGGTGACAGATGCAGGCCATCTCTGGCAATGGATCATGGTATGTCAAACATGTCATCCCAGGCACACAGATAGTGGATCCCCTTAACTCATTACATCCGAGTGATGTCTCCAGGTGCATATGCAGTTAACTCCTACTGATGCCTCTAGGCGTCAAATATTGCTTGTTCCTATTTGCACCAATAATTCCAAAACCTTGCTATGTACAAGGTTTTAAAATAGTTCATCTTAAAGCTTACCCCATGGGAAACTCAACTGCGTTAATATTTGATCTCTGTGCAGTGCAGGTAAAGCGATATTAACTTTTGTTTTTATTATATTAATTTATATAAATAACATTTTCACATTTTTCTAAATATTTCAACAGCCAGGTGACACAGACAGAACTCCTACTCCTTAGCCTCATATGAAAGCTCCCAGCTAGATGAATAAAATGTTATTGACAGTTTATGTGTAACTTCAGTGGTTGCTGAGATATTGTATGTTGTTTACAATTTATTACAAATGTAATAGTTACTGTGTTTACTGTGACTTATAAAATTCAGTTTTTAAGACCTAGAACCCAAATAACAGTACCACTATAAAAATAGTTTGTGCTGTAGGGTTTACCATTCATACTTCTTTCATAATCCCAATGGTTCCAGAGATCTGAACATTTGTTTGAAATGTGTAGACATAATTTGATTCTGTCAAAAGGCTTAGGCTCCGCCCATTGGAAGTTGCAGTGCAAACTTCCTGAGCGCCATTGGAGTGAATGAGTTAAAATTATACTAGAAATATAGCCAATTGTTGAAATAAATTGTTTTCAGCTTATACTGTGGTATCATTCTGGATGATGGTGGGATGCTGCTCAGGGCTAGGGTCATACCCGTCTGGGCTACATAGTCGGAAAGCTCCTCCATGTCTGTTTCCATATAGTCCAGGGAGGTATGTCTCAGGCCATTCACACCCACATGTACAATGACAGAGTCATATGTGTACCTGTTGTTGAGGGACCTCAGTGTGTGTGTTATGTGGCAGATCCTGGTACCAGACTGGCAGCTGACTGTCGCGTTCTCCTTTTTCAACCTAGTGACTGGGATATCACTGTTCCTCAGTATCAAGTACTCTATGCTTAGTGTTTTGGCCATGCTGTTTTGCCTTAGGCACTTTGGTTGACTGACACACTATTTAGGAGACATATGTGTCTTGTGATTAGTGTTGGGTTGTGGTGGTGGAGTGCATGTCTGCCTTGGATGTCTCTGCTGTTTGCGCAGCTTTTTATTGAAAGCCTCCGCAAAGATGGGTGTGTGGTTTGTGTAAAGGCAGTGCTGATGTGTATTCTGGAGGGCTATGTGTTCCATGTAGTGTGGCGCAAGTGTTGACAGTCTCCTCTTGACCAACTATTCTGGTTTTGGCTGGAGAGTGTGTGGCTTCCAATTTTGATATATAACTGCATCTCTTGCATGTCTGAGTGTAGAGAGGTATAAAGTGAGGATTGCCAGTGTACATGAGGCAGTTGCTACATTGCCTCAGGATGGCCAAGTTTAGCAAGTTAATAGCTGAAACCACAGGGAACTGACCTGTAGACATGCCTGGAGGGGTGGTCATTAATAATAATTACTGGAGCTCTTTCCTCGTAGAACACTTAGTGCTGTTAGCACTTTTGTGTGCTAAAATACTTGCTACAAGACATCTGGTAAAGTGATAAAGTAATAAGCTATTGAAAGTGCAGTTGAGGAGAGAACTAGCATATCTAAGTGAGAAATTGAGGAGCAGACTTGGGCAATACTCAGAAGCTAATATACAATCCTGGATACAGCAAATCTGTATCTGGACTAGACTAGTTACAGGAAAGGTATTTAGTACTATTTTAATAGTCAAATGTCTGGCATATTACATTTGTCTCTGTGGTAGTGCAGCTGGTGTACAATGGATGTGTGAGTGCATACCATATGTGCAATCACCCATTTATACACATGTGTTCCATACAGTAGACTCATACCCCTTGCTACTGTAATGACAGCACACATAGGCATGTTATGCAATGTAAATAATATACACCTGGCCTGCAACAAAATATACAGCCCTTGTAGGTCTTGAACCCAGGAACCTGTACACATTAGTCAAAGCATATAACTACTAAGACATCTGAGCTGTACGATTTTATGATATTTTCAACCACAGCATGCAGTGTAGTCAGTTTATCATAGGGAAGGAAGACTGTGGAATCAGTAATAACTTAGTTGTCAATAACTTGCAGCACTGTCAGAGGGTAGACCTTCTTCTTTTTCTTTTGGCTGTTCCCATTAGGAGTCATCACAGCGGATCATCTGTTTCATTTTCTTCTTGTCCTCTGCATCTTGCACTGTCACACCAACCACCTGCCTGTCCTCTCTCACCACATCCATAAACCTTATCTTGGGCCTTCCTCTTTTCCTCTTAACTGGCAACTTCATCCTTAGCATCCTTTTCTCAATATACCCAGCATTCCTCCTCAACATATGTCCAAACCAATGCAATCTCACCTCTGTGGCTTTGTCTCCAAACCATTCAACCTGGGCTGACCCTCTAATATACTTATTCCTAATCCTGTCTACCCTCGTCACACCCAATGCAAATCTTAACATCTTTAACTCTGCCACATCCAGTTCTGACTCCTGTCTTTTTTGTCAATGCCACTGTCTCCAACCCATATAATATTGCTGGTCTCACTACCCTCTTGTAGACCTTCCCTTTCACTCTTACTGGTACTCATCTGTCAAAAATCACTCCTGACTCTCTTCTCCACCCACTCTACCCAGCCTGTACTCTCTTCTTCACCTGTCTTCCAGACTCGCCATTACTCTGAACTGTTGATCTCAAGTATTTAAACTCATCCACCTTCGCCATCTCTACTCCCTACATCCTCACCATTCCTCTATCCTCCCTCTCATTCACACACATATATTCTGTCTTAGTCCTGCTGACCTTCATTTCTCTCCTCTCTAGAGCACATCTTCACCTCTCCAGGGTCTCCTCAACCTGTTCCCTACTCTCACTATGTATTACAATGTCATCTGCAAACATCATAGTCCACAGGGACTCCTGTCTGAGCTTGTCTGTCAACCTGTCCAAATAAGAAAAGGCTCAGAGCTGATCCTTGATGTAGTCCCACCTCAAACTTAAATTCATCTGTCACTCCCACTGCAGATCTCACTGTTGTCACACTACCCTTGTACATATCCTGTACCACTCTTACATACTTCTCTGCCACTCCCGACTTCCTCATACAATACCACAACTCCTCTCTAGGCACCCTGTCACATGCTTTCTCTAAGTCCAAAAAGACACAATGCACCTCCTTCTGACCGTCTCTGTACTTCTCCCTCAACACTCTCACAGCAAACATCACATCTGTAGTGCTCTTTCCTGGCATGAAACCATACTGCTGATCACTAATCATCACTTCCCTTCTTAACCTGGCTTCCGCTACTCTTTCCCATAATTTCATGCTGTGATTGATCGATTTTATCCCTCTGTAGTTTCTACAGCTCTGCACATCACCCTTATTCTTAAAAATCGGTACCAAAATAATTTTTCTCCACTCCTCCGGCATCCTCTCACTTTCCAAGATTTCATTAAACAATCTGGTTAAAAATTCCACTGCCATTTCTCCTAAAAACCTCCAAGCTTCCACAGGTATGTCATCTGGACCAACAGCCTTTACATTCTTCATCCTCTTCATAGCTATCCTTACTTCCTGCTTTCTAATCCATTGCACTTCCTGATTCTCTATCCCCACATCATCCAACCTTCTCTCTCTCATTCTCTTCATTCATCAGCCCTTCAAAGTACTCTTTCCATCTGTTAAACACACTCTCCTCACATGTGAGTACATTTCCCTCATTATCCTTTATCACCCTTACCTGCTGCACATCTTTCCTAGCTTGGTCCTTCTGTCTAGCCAAACGGTACAGGTCCTTTTCTCCCTCCTTAGTGTCCAACCTTTCATACAACTCTCCATACGCCTTATCTTTAGCCTTTGCCACCTTTCTCTTTGCCATGCACCTCATCTCCTTATACTCCTGTCTACTTTCTTCATCTCTCTGACAATCCCACTTCTTCTTAGCCAACCTCTTTCTCTGTATACTCACCGGTACTTTCTCATTTCACCACTAGGTCTCCTTGTCCTCCTTCCTCTTTCCATATGTCACACCAAGCACCTTTCTAGCAGTCTCCCTTACTAGCTATGCTGCAGTTACCCAGCGGTTTAGTAACTCTTCACTGCCACCCAGTGCCTGTCTTAACTCTTCTCTGAACTCCACCTCACAATCACCCTTTTTCAATTTCCACCATTTGATTCTTGGTGCTGCCCCCACAGTCCTTCTCCTCTTCTTGATCACCAACGTCATTCTAGAGACCACCATTCTATGCTGCCTAACTACACTTTCCCCCGTCACCACATTACAGTCTCTAATCTCCTTCATACTGGCCCTCCTGCATAGGATATAATCCACCTGTGTGCATCTCCCTCCACTCTTGTATGTCACCCTATGCTCCTCCCCCTTGTTAAAATACGTATTCACCACAGCCATGTCCATCCTTTTTGCAAAATCCACTACCATCTGACCTTCTGCATTCCTTTCCTTAACACCATACCAACCCATCACTTCCTCATCCCCTCTGTTCCCTTCACCAACATGCCCTTTGAAATCTACTCCAGTCACCACTCTCTCACCCTTGGGTACACTCATCACCACTTCATCCAACTCACTCCAAATTTTTTTTTTCATCCATCGCACACCCACCTTTCGGGGCATATGCACTAACAACATTCATCATTACACCATCAATTTCCAGCTTCAAAAACATCACTCTGACACTCTTTTCACCTCCAAAACACACTTGGCATACTGTTCCTTCACGATAACCCCTACCCCATTTTTCCTCCCATCCACACCATGATAGAACAATTTGAACCTACCTCCAATACACCTGGTCTTACTTCCCTTCCACCTGGTGTCTTGCACTCACAATATATCAACCTTCCTTCTGTGCATCATATCAGCTAGCTCTCTCCCTATACCAGTCATACTGCCAACATTCAAAGTTCCTACCCTCACTACCACACTCCTAACCTTTCTCCTCTCTTCCTGCATTTGGGCATGCCTTCCCTCTTTTCTTCTCCTTCTCCTCCTTCAGCCAACAGTATCCCAATTTCAGCCAGCACCCTGTTGGCTAACAGTACTGGTGGTGGTCTTTGTTAAACCGGGCCTCGACCGATCCGGTATGTAAATCTGTATTGTTTTCCACATATCTCATTTGGCAAAGGTTTTACACCTGATGCCCTTCTTGATGCAACCCTCCCCATTTATCCAGGCTTGGGACCGGCACGAAGAAATGCACTGGCTTGTACATCCCCAATGGCTGAGTTACTGGGGTTACTGTCATTGCCAGGAGCACCTTAGTACAATTCTGGACCACACCAGATGAAGTTGGGGGACCAGTCTATGAACATACAAACACATTGGTAATGATACAAAGGCACCCATGCCACTGACATTTGCCTCCCCCCCTACACAGTACAACTAATAAGTACACAGTACAGTGCTACAAATTCAGGATAGGCCATACACAATGGCCAGACATACACTGACCTCTTAGCAATATAAGTAAAATGACTGAAGATAGTAAAACAATAGACAACCAGCCATCAATATGCACAAATGTTTTAATGTGCTTTGCCGCCAAGTATTACAACATTACAAAAAATATTTGCTTAAATACAAGAAACAATTGACACTTGATTACGTATGTTCTTAAACAGCCTCCAATTACACTCCTCAGTTAACCCCCTAGGGGATACAGTATCAAATGATACAATGTAAATTGATTCTTTACATAACAATGGTTCTGTTATAAGTGTTCGATCAGACTGGGAAACAGACCTTTTCCAGAAAAGTACATTGTAACCCACTACAGTCCCCATGGTGAAATGTATGAAAAGTAACAGCTATAGAACGTTTGTCCATGTAATAAGTAGTATGTCTCACATGTTCTAACAGACTGATTCTAAGGCATGTCCTACTATTCCACAGACACACTTCTTGACTGTACAGGGTTCTATATGCTGTCCAGCCTTTGCTCTCATATTTATGGCACCTACCTCACTTAATGTGTCTTGTCCCACAACATCACTGGGATGACAGCAGGAATGTCACCACTAAATACCATACCTATCATCCTTCTACTGCATGACAATTGGACAAAGCCTGTCAAATAAGTGGAGGACACAGGGCCATATTTGAAAAGTTGTTATACACTGAGAAAGTTGCTGGTGTTACAGGGTTGGTTGCAACAGCTCTATTCTGAGGAATATGAAATCAGAAACACAAATGGATGTTGCCATTTACTGGAAGGCAGCAATGACCAGAGTATGCCCCTGATTTGCCAAGGACAACACCTGTCTGGGTAACACATCAAACATAACAGGCAAAACTCTGGCCATTATGTGGCTAGACCTACAGTTCAGAGCTATGCAGACACATAACTTTGTCAGACTGACATCCATGCAGAAGTAGCATGTATAAAAAACTAGCAGCATTCACACCATATAACAGCAATACTCACATTCGGTCCCTAAGTCTGCAACCTTCTCCACCATTTAGTTTGCCTGTCTCAACAAGTCTTGTTGTAAGAGTTATTCCCACCTGCTGTGTGTAACAGTCAGTAACCATACACCTCCAGGATGTGTTCCTCACAGCCAAGGCAAGGGGACAATGCCCACATTAAGTACTCAATTATAGGAGTGTGTTGCCATGACATTGGCTATTGGAAAAACTACTCAGCTGCTCTGCATGCAATTAGCAAGTAGGGAACACCAACTGGTGCACAGGCCATCACCTGGTCAAGAGCATTACTGACAAAGGGCATGCAGACACCTATTCCAAACAACTGTCTACCAGTACTTCATGTTGAAAAACAAAAAGACATGGAGCAGCCTTCTGATACAACCCATTGCAGTGTGAAATAATAAAACAGTATCTGAAACAATTCAGCATATAAGTGAATGTAGTATGTGTTTTCTAATAATGGGAAATAGGATTTTGAAAGATTTATGTCTGAGCAAGACTTGCTGTAGTGATGTCCTGCTAAAGAGCATCTATGGCCATAGCATCTGCCTCTCTCTGCTGTGACTAAGAACACAGCTCAGGACCCTAACTCACCCAAGGAAAGGACAGCTCACATATGACAAACACTGGAGTGCCTGTCAAACAATACTGACTGTGCCACTTCTATGCCAGCTACAGGGATATTGTACATATCCATATGCTACCTGTGAATATGAGTATGGTACACATGTTTGTCGTGTAAATCTAAGAGAACTATATAGTGTGTATACACCTTCCATAGCCAGAGAACAGGCAGATTCCATACATGTGGATGGACAGGGGTGCTCATAGGTGGTCTGCTGCCCATCATGGCCCTGCCACAAGTGCCACAGCAGGTGTCACCATTTGCATGTTTTGGACTGTCATGGAGGCACAAGCATGTGTCAAATCTAACTCTGGACATATTCTGAGGGTCACAAATGCAACTCTTCATGTTATGTGTGACAGCATCCTTGATCCTGGAGATGCCCACCGTTATTATGCTGAGGACATACATAGACGGTTAGTTGAGATGGTGGCAATCCTCGACTGTGGGATGTCTGTGCAACAGCATGTGGTGGGAGTTAGGCATCAGTCACATGGACGTAGGACAGTACATGTCCTGGGAGTACAATGGTGTAAAACTGTAAACCATGGCCACATTTGTCACTGAAACACACACAGTCAGAATACTGATCTCACAAACACAAACATACACACTTGGCATGACTGAGATTAGAACCACTACCTACCTAGGTCTTGCTATTAAAGTGCTCCGCATTTATTGCACACACCACGGAGAAAGTAGGGTGAAGTGTGCTCCACAGTTCCTCTAAGGTGAAGAACATCCACTGGCCTTGCACAGTATGGCAATGGGAAATGTCCTGGGTGAGAATGGCCAGGAAATACTATCAGCTACAGAAATATACACAATGACCAACACAGACACAGCCATACACACATTTGCCATACCTGCTTGTAGCAGCCCTGCCTATCTTGTCATTCAGTCCATATTGTTACAGAGTTTTGGCACACAGCACATGGCTTATTGGGCTGATGAGCATCATCAGTTACCTGTAAGGTCGATGGTGACAGCGGTCCTCATACAGTGGACCTTGGGACATGTACTGGGGGTGCCATGGTGTAAAAATATTACACCCAGCACCACACCCACATTGGATATTGTACTCACTTATACCCATGATAATGTTATGACAAACCCACAATCGCACATTTATCAGGAATGAGATTCAAACCTTTGCCTGCCTATCTAGTTATTGCTATTACACTGATATGCATTTATCACATGTGCCACATAGCTAGTAGGATAATAGTTTCATGGCTCTCCTAAGGTGAGCAACAGCACCATCACTTGGAATGTATGGCAATGTGCAGTGTATTTGGAGAATGGGGCCTCAGAATGCTGTCTCCTACAAATATGCACACTCACACACACTTGCAAATACACACACACACACACACACACACACACACACACACACACACACACACACACACACACACACACACACACACACACACACACACACACACACACACACATGCGCACACACACACACACACACACACACACACGCACACACACACACACACACACACATGCGCACACACACACACACACACACACACACACACACACACACACACACACACACACACACACACACACACACACACACACACACACACACACACTCACATATGCCAGGACTCAGAGGGTAAACCTCACCTGTCTACTCTCTGATAGAACAGTATTATGCTGGTGCTGCAGGCTCAAGGTAGCCCATAGGTTAAAGGGTGTCACAAGGTACCTTTACAGTGCAGTACAGCAGCAGCCCTTTCTATGTGTAGCAATGAGGGGTGTAGTGGATGAGAAGGTCCTCAAAGTATTTTCAACTACAAGTTTACAAACTCACAAACACTGTTATATCAGTAATGCACACAGACGCATTTGTCAATACTAAGGTCCATTGGTGCAGGTGTCCCTGGGTATGTACCAGGCTAATGTTCATGGAGATATGACAAGAGTAGGGCATGTGAGTACACTGGTATTATGGCACCTGACATTTGTCAGCATGCCATGTATCAGCTACTGCCACTTGAGTGATCCCCAGGGTGACATTTATATTCACCATCTACTCATCTGAATTTCTCTTGAAGAGGGCCAGTGAGGTGCTTTTATGGACATGTATGCAACATATATCGCATTACAGGGCCAGTATCTGGGTTATGGACCTGTCCCCAAGCATGTTCTGTTGAATGTGGTAATGCAGTTGCAGTATCCATGGCATGTGGTGCATACAGATTGGGGTTTCCTAGCTGTGGCATTAGTAACATAGCTGGGCAGACATGACATTGTCAGTCAAGCAGGGATTGCCTGTAAGTAGCCAAGATGTGACCAGGAACATTTGGAGGTTTTGCCCTATTTCCATATTAGACAGTTGTTTCATGCCTATGGTTGTACATGTCAGGTACACTTGCAGCCTACCAAGTTGTTGAAGGTGTCTACTGAGTTACATGGCAAATGGGCCATTGGACCTGCTGATGGCCTAATGAGCAGGGAGTAGAGGGAGACATTGACCTCTTCATTCCTGGATGACACACCCTTAGTTATGCAATGTGCCACATGGAAGGACTTTCCATCCATAGTGACAGTGTGGTGGTCAGAAGAGAGGTTACTGTCAAGCTGTGTCCACAGACCTCCTATAAGGACATCTGTCTCCATTGGACTACCACTGATGTGGTCATTTGTGGACAACACATTGCTCCAACAGGGGAGTGAGACTTATTTCTTGACATTGAGACTAAGACCAGTGGTCTGACAACAGTTGGAGGTGTCAGTGGCGACATTATGTAGGATGTTAACATAATCTGGGGATGTAAACAGAGCCCCCGATTAGCAATTGTCTGCAAACATTGTTAACCACAGTTCATTCCTGTTGGGCTGGATATCAGAGCTGCACATGATACACAAGACTGGACACAGGACAAGAACCTGTGGTACTCCACACATGATTGTTTGGCAGTCTGACACCACTCATGTCTGTTTTGCTTTCTGACATGGAGTCCACTGCTTTCACACTGTAAGATCCATCTGTGAGCTAGTTTGCAGACCACTTAGTGACACAGGGATTAATAAATAGATGAGTGTGTTTGCCTATGATTCCTGAGTGTGGAATTGTATCACAGGACTACAAGGGCCACATATCTTGTTTTGGACTCCATTTTGTTCTATAGTAATATCACATGGCAAACAGATTATAGGACTGAAGAGTGTCCACAGCTACCATAAAAGTGGGCCCTGCACAGTGTAAATTTTGTAGTTTGCTGGCTGGACCACACAAAAATGTTGCAAAACCCAATGTTACCCACATACACACAGGAATGAGATTCAAACCCCTACCTAACTAATTTATGCACTATAGTATTATGCATTGATCAGATGTGCAACAATGCTTACATGTTTAAGAGCTGTCCAAAGGTATCTTTAAAGGTGAGTGACATCAGCAGCAGTGATAAAGAAGGGTAAAGGGATGTGTAGTAAGTGCCAATGGCCTCAAAATCCAGTCTCTGCAACTAGAGACAGTCTTACACAAGCAAACACACTTTTACATTTGCCATGACCGAGATTAGAACTCCTGCCTAATTAGTTTACTAAACTATAGTATTACACATTTTTTGGAGATGCCATGAAGCTTACATATTTAAGAGCTGTTCAGATATATCTTTAAACGTGAGTGACCTCAGCAGCAGTGATAAAGGAGGGGAAAGAGAAGTGTAGTAAGTGACAATGGCCTCAAAATCATGTCTCTACAACTGCAGACATTCTCACACAAATGCACGTTTACATTTGCCAGGACCAAGATTAGAACTTCTACCTAATTAGTTTACTGCACTACAGTATGGCATATTTATCACACATGCCATAAAGCTTACATATTTAAGAGTTGTCCAAAGTATATTTAAAGGTGAGTGACATCAGCAGCAGTGATAAAGGAGGGCAATGTGAAATGGAGTGAGTGGGAATGGCCTCAAAATCATTCACCTATAAGCCAACTCAGAAAAAACAAAAACCACCAAGTGAATAAAATACCAGAAATTAACACCACCTTCTATCTGTATACCAGCTCCACAGTTTATTGTTAGTGCTTTCATTCACTCGTAATGAAGGAACTTCTTCAGACATCAGACTGCATTACTTCATTTAAATACCATAGTTAATTATGGCATCGTGACAACTCCCAAGAACAATTCCAACCCCCTGGAAATAATCCTTGTAACTATTTATCTGATTAAAGATTTTAATTTTAAGACACATTTTAAGGA
This sequence comes from Protopterus annectens, assembly GCF_019279795.1. Lineage (NCBI taxonomy): Eukaryota > Metazoa > Chordata > Ceratodontiformes > Protopteridae > Protopterus > Protopterus annectens. The sequence continues at coordinate 858,999,206 of NC_056732.1, read as the reverse complement.
GCAAGTATCATTTAGACCAGGGAAGGCAAAGGTATTAGTCTTAAATTTCCAACATAGTTACATCTCCTCAATTCTTAATGACCACGCCCCCCCCCCCAGGGCTGACCTCTACTTTTTCAACAATAATATATTGAAAATAATGATCTGCCTGTTCTAATATGTGTCTTGTTAAAGCATTGTTTTTGTCCTGTTTGCTTATAGCATACTGATGCTCATATATACTTTGTTTAAAATGTCTTTCCGTCTTCCCAATATAGAACACTGGGCATTGTTGGCATCTTGCTAAGTAAATAACCTCTTTTGTGTTGCAATCATATTTTCCTGCCAAGATAAATTCCATGTTCCCTAAATTCACCTAGGGTGCCATTTCTACATATTTACATACAGGACATCTGCCACACTTTTTCATGCCCTTATTTGGGACATAGGGTCTAACTTCTTTATTTAAAAGTGCTTTCAAATTAAGGCCCCTTCTACAGAAAATCCTTGGTTCTAGTCCAAATTTATTTCTCAAGTTACTATCATCCTTTATCAGGGCCCATTTTTTACTTAATATGTTTCTAAGGTCAATAGCATCAGTTGAACAAGTTGTTAAAAAGCTGGTCTTATAATCAATTTTTTCGATTATTTCACCTCTCCCACTGGGAATATTAATTGTGGCTGTTTGTAGTTCAGTTAATACTAACCCTTTCTTTAAAATGGGTAAGAAATGTCCTGATTTTCTTTTCCTCCCAACTTCGTCTATGATCTCATCCAACAAAAAAAGGGGGGGGGGGATAACCTCTCCTAAAAAACATCCCTTTCAAGTTATCACACTCCATGTTAAAATCTAAGTCCAGGGTAGTCATTCTGGCTGCTGTAATAATTTGACCATTTACTACGGACTTTTTCTGATGAAAGGGGGGATTACTACTGAAGTGGAGGAAGTCGTTTGAATACGTAGGTGTTCGATAAATTTTAGCAGTATACCCAATATTGTTTATATATTTTGTTAGCCAAACATCCAAATAAAAGATGGTTTGAATCTCAAAATGAAATGTAAAATCCAGGAAAAATGTCATATTACATAAAGTTTCCATAAAACCTTTAGCGACCCGTATGTCTCCATCAAGCAATAGAAACATATTGTCCAGGTACCTAGTATACCATCGGACTCTCTTGCCAAAAATTTAATGTTGAAAGAAATATATATTTTTCCCAGTGGGCCATGACACAATTGGCGAAAGCACCATCACAAGATGAGTCCATCCCATCGCCACACCTGTTGTTTGAAGAAACACCTCTCCATCAAAAAGAAAATAATTGTTAGTGAGAATCCCTTCCAACAGTTGTATAATTAAAATCAATTTCTTTCCCCGGTGCTTTCTTACCCAATAGAAATTCCCTTGTTCATTCTATCCCTAACTTTAGCAGGATGACAGTATAGAGGTCCTTGACAAATGACACATAGCCCACAAACTCAGTGTACCACTCAACCACAGCCCATGAGGCATAACAACGTACCCAACACTCCAGTCATAGGTGACTCTATAGTCAGGCACACTGATGTTCCACTCACTAGACGAAACAAGGAGAAAGTTACTGTCAGCTGCCTGTCAGGTGCCAGGATCCACCACATAACGCATGCACTCAGGTCACTCCACAATAAGTACAAATATGACACTGTCATTGTCCATGTTGGTGTGAATGACCTGAGATGTACCTCCCTGGACTACATGAAAAGAGACATGGAGGAGCTCTCCAATCTTGTATCCCAGGCAGGTATGACTCTAACCCTGAGTAGCATCCTGCCATCACCCAGAATGATACCACAGTACAAGGACAAAATGATTGACTTCACCAATTGGCTAAGCTTCTGTTGTCATTCTAAGGGGATCCAGTATTTGTCTGCCTGGGACGACATGATCGACAGTCCACAATGCTTTGCCAGAAATGGCCTGCACCTGTCGCCCTTAGGATTCCGGATACTGGCTAAGGCTCTAGCCACCCCTATAATGCCTTTTTTAGGCAAGGTTCAAATGACAAATTCACCACCGTAACAGGTACAAGCAAGTAAAATCTGAGGGTAATGCTACTCAATGCTAGAAGTCTAAACCTCAAAATGCACTCACTCGAGGCACTCCTTAAAATGGAGAACACTGACATCTGTGCAGTGACAGGGACCTGGTTCAAAGCTCCAGAGAGCACCCCTGCATTACCAGGCTTCAATTCATACCACACCTTTCGGCCACCTAACCCAAAAAGAAGCACTAAAGGCGGAGGCGTATCCATATTCATTAAGGATATCCACACCTCCAGGCTAGTTGCACAGCATAATGCATCCGAGATTATCCAAGTGCAACTAACACTGGGCAAGACCGCAATCCAAATTGTAGCTTGCTACAGACCCCCCACCATGCCCCAGGATTCACACTCCTCATTTCTTGATACACTGGAAAGTATTAGGGTACAACCCAACACCCTAATAATGGGCGATTTCAACTACCCCACCATTAACTGGGAAAACTACTCATGTACCAACTCTTTTGCTCAGTGTTTTCTAGAATTCATAAATTACAACGCCTTGGATCAACGTACTCACACCCCCACCAGGGGCAGCAATATCCTAGACCTGGTCATTACCAACATGGGAAACCAGTGTTCCACACCAGAGGTCAATTCTTCATTGGTCAGATCCGACCACAAGCTAATCAGCCTAGACATCCACACCCCACCCCCAGCCCCAATTAGGGAAACCATCATAAAAAACTTCTCAAAAGCCAACTTCACACTTCTTAAGACAGAAGTGGCAAACTTCATGACACCCATGCAGATGGACAATAGAGGTATGACTGCCGAATTACACGAGTGCATGGATCATGCTATCCCTAATAGAACCAAGATATTATCCTCCAAAAAAAGGAAACCAATCTGGTGGTCCTCTGCCATAAACAAACTCTACAACAGAAGAAAGAAACTGTTGCAAAAAAGAGTAAAATCCCATGACTGGAGGAACTCCCTGGTCAACCTCAGTAAGAAGCTGAGATCCCTCATAAAATCCTCCAAAGCTAGTTACGAAAATAAAATTGCCACTGACTCTAAAGACAACCACAAAGCATTCTATAGCTATGTCAAGAATCTAAATGGGAACACTCAGATCTGCTCTGAGTTACAGCATAATGGCACTAAATATACAGAACCAACTGATATTGCCAACATCCTAGCAGATAGGTTCAGTGCTAACTTTACCCCCCTCTCACCCCGTAGAGGGCCCATCTCTATACCGGAAGAATGCAAAGTTCCTATAATCACGGCTGCACAGGTAAAAAACACACTCTCCAAAGCCAAGAACACAGCATCCACGGGACCTGACAATATCCCAGGCTGCGTTCTACATGAACTACAGAATGAACTGGCACCCTACCTAAGTACCATGTTCAATCATAGCCTCACCTCAGGCTTTGTACCCACTGAATGGTGCACCGTGACAGTTATCCCACTTCACAAAGGGGGAGCCATGATGGACCCCGGGAACTACCGCCCCATTAGCCTGACGAGCCTGGTCTGCAAGGCCATGGAACGTATCATCGTGGAACTCATAAACAAAGACATTGATAATCTCCAAACTCTGGACCCTACTCAGTTTGGATTTGTAAAAGGCAGATCATGTCTCCTATACTTGATTGACTTCTTTGAAGCGGTCACGAAAGCCATAGATGAGGGTAAAATGGTTCACACAGCTTATCTAGATCTCGCCAAGGCTTTCAACATCATCCCCCACTCTGGAATTATAGATAAGCTTACTAAACTAGGTATAAATCCCTATGTCACAAGATGGGTTGCCAACTGGCTCACGGACAGAACCCACACTGTGAAAGTAGCGGATTCCAAATCTGACATCAGACCAGTGACAATTGGAGTACCACAGGGTTCAGTCCTGGGTCCTCTCCTGTTTGGTATCTACTTCTCTGAAGTGCAGGCCAACACAGAAGGTCTTTGGCTAACAAAGTTTGCAGATGACTGCAAACTAGGAGCCATAATCGAAACTCCTAATGATGTGGACAAACTACAAAAGGGCCTCACTGAGACAGATACCTGGTGTCAAAGCCATGGCCTGAAGCTCAATGCCAAAAAGTGTATTGTCATCCCCTTTGGTAAAAACTCTGTACCCATGAACTACTACATAGCTGGTAGTCTAAATGCCAAAAATGTGATAAGAGACCTTGGGACACAGGTGGACAGTAGTCTCTCCTTTGATAATCACATTGCCACAGTGGTCAGGAAATCCTTCTACATGGCTCATCTCATCACAAAAGTATTCTCATCCAGAAAAAAAGACGTCATTGTTCCCCTCTACTCATCACTCATTAGACCCATTATAGAGTACAACGCCCCTTTTGGTATGTACCTCACAAGACATCTACAACAACTGGAAAGACCACAGAAATACCTCACAAAGAGTATTACTGGCCTCAAACAGATGCCCTATGGAGACCGTCTCAAAAAACTATAGCTTTACGCCATCGCATATCACCTACTCAGGGGCAATCTCTGCCTAACATACAAAGCTATGTCAAACCCAAAGCTGTTGGACATGCTCCACTTAAAGAAATCCCAATCCCTCCGAGTTACACGCTCTAGGGACCTTAACCTTGTCACCACAATAAACAGAACATGCTGGAGGGATAGATTCCTGTCCCAGAGACTTCCCATACTCTGGAACAGACTACCTATCTATGTCAAACAGAGCTCCTCATTAGCACTCTTCAAGAAAAATCTTGATGATTGGATGGGAAACGGGAAATTCACCCCGGGGATCACTTCTGTGGCTCAGCTCGACAGGGGCACAGGAAAATAATTTTCTTGGGTGGCGAAAGCCAGGGTACATTTTTTGGCTAGGCTTGTATGGACCCTAGGGCCGATAGCCTAGTACCTACCTATGAACCTATGAATCTGTTATCAGACAAATTATACTCTTGGTTAAATTCTAAACTATTAATTGATTCTAAAAACCTCCAAGAGTGTTTACATATTTGGGCCTCTGTTTCTAGGTATTTCTTTAACTTCTGGTCCACAAACCTTGCACAAGCATTTGAGACAGAATTTCTACCAACTATAGGTCTAAATAGTGGTTCGTGGATATGTTTATGTATCTTGGGAATTCCGAATAAAATGGGAGCAATGGGTGCTTAGGATTTCCCTCTCTCTTCCCCCCTTGGCTGACCTGGTGTGACTTTGTCTGAACTCTACAGTTCCCTACAAAATGGTGTCTACAGGACTGCAATCATTTTTTTTCAACATTTAAACAGACTGAACTCTACAGTTCCCTACAAAACGCTGTCTACAGGACTGCAATCAGTTTTTTTTCAACATTTAAACAGACTGAACTCTACAGTTCCCTACAAAACGGTGTCTACAGGACTGCAATCAGTTTTTTTCAATATTTAAACAGACTGAACTCTACAGTTCCCTACAAAACGGTGTATACAGGACTGCAATCAGTTTTTTTCAACATTTAAACAGACTGAACTCTACTGTTCCCTACAAAACGGTGTCTACAGGACTGCAATCAGTTTTTTTCAGCATTTAAACAGACTGAACTCTACAGTTCCCTACAAAACGGTGTCTACAGGACTGCAATCAGTTTTTTTCAACATTTAAACAGACTGAACTCTACAGTTCCCTACAAAACGGTGTCTACAGGACTGCAATCAGTTTTTCAACATTTAAACAGACTGAACTCTACAGTTCCCTACAAAACGGTGTCTACAGGACTGCAATCAGTTTTTTCAACATTTAAACAGAGTAGGTTACACAAAAAGCATTTGTTAAGCTTTCACTTACAGTGCTTTGTAATTAAGCAGGTCACCATATTGGTCAGCCATAGGGCTCTTTGTTTCTACTTGAGTGGTTGCCTCCTTCCCCTGTAACTGCAGTAAATTGACTCTTACATTAGAGCTGTAATACTTACCTTATAGCTTTAGGACACCTTAGGAAACCTTGTAAACTGCATTAGCCCCGCTACGTTCGCCCTCGCTATGCTCGGGCTCTCTTCGCTCCCCTCCCTGCCCCCAATTCCCTCCCGCCCCCAGTACTCTAAATTTATAGTACTATAGCCACTCCCCCACTTTCTAGATCCTATCTGCTTTCATCTGGGATAATTCCACCCACCCCTATTCTACTACCTACATTTAATGGCACCTATTAGCTTTCATCTGGCATTCTCCCATCCCCCCTTCCAGTACCTTTACCACACCCCTCTATCTTCTGGTGTTGCATCACCAGGTAAAACAGTTCCTTCACTGAATCACATATAATGATATACCCCTCTTTACTACCCCTCTTGTTCACACCCCTCTTGTTCACACCATACCTCCTTACCTTGTATGAAAACCAGTTTCTTACGGGATTTCAGGTCCCAAAAGGCCATACTATCACCCCAGCTGTAAATCCTTCCACCTTCAACCATACTTACAGTTCCAGATCCTATCCAACATCTTGTTCAGTCTATCAACATCTCAACCCCAGGCACATTAGCTCTAGATCCAAACACTACCACAAACTAATAAACAAATTCCTGAAGTTCATCACCAAGTATAGACTCAGCCTAATACTTGGTGGTGATATTCACCCCAACCCTGGCCCACTCACTTCAGATACACATACCCCCTCTACTTGTAATCTAAGCTACAAACCTACAATTAATAGGCCAACTAACTCTCTCCTAGTCTGTCATCTCAATATTAGAAGCATTAATAACAAGGTACATGGATTGCATGCACTTCTGGATATCCACTCCCCTGAGATTCCCTGTTTATCTGAAACCTGGTTAAAACCTAACACTAAAGACAATGAAGTGTTACCACCTGGGTACAACATACACAGGCTGGATCGTGCTTCGAGGAAGGGGGGTGGGGTAGCTGTACTCTATAAATCTGAGTTGAATGTCACCATAGATGTAATACAACCTCCTCAGATTAATAACTCTGAGATTCTTGCCACCAAATTGCAACTTAATAAAAATAAATGCATTAATATCATCTGTATGTACATTCCCCCAGGTAACAATATATCTACATTTGAAGATATCCTGCACTGGTTATCATGTCACTACCCCCAAGAAACCCTACTACTTGGAGACTTTAACATAGACTGGGGCACCTGTTCCTTAGAATCCCCAGCCACCCATATTAACCTGCATGCATTTACACAAATCATATCCACCCCTACCAGGATAGGTAAACCCAACCAAAAAGAAAGTATACCTGACTGGGTACTCATAAATAGTTACCCCCAACTGTACACCTCTGGTACCCTCCTTAATGGCCTAAGCGATCACCTTCTCACATATGTAATTAAGCACAAAACCATTAATTCCCAACAACCATTACTCAGAAAGGTTAGAAACAATAAAAACTTTGACCCTGCCAAATTCCAACAAGAACTAAACTCATGTAATTGGTCTATTCTAAAACACCTCCCCTTAGAGGAAGCAGTAGCATACTTTAACAACAAATTCCTTGAGATCCTTGATTTGCATGCACCTGTTCGTTCAAAGAGAACCAAGGCAAAACTGCACCATGGCTTTCTATAGAGTCTAAACTCAAAATTACCCTTAGAAACAAAGCATGGGCTTTATGGCGTTCTTCTAAAGACCCTCAAGATCACATTAAATACAGGCAATCCAGAAACAAAACCAAAAAATCAATTTTACAAGACAAAAAACAATACTACTGTAATTTACAGACAGTAAATCAAAATAACCCTCAGAAGTTTTGGGCAGGTTTAAATAATCTACTACATCCTGGACAAACTTCCACCCCAATCCCTGCTGCTACTATTGATAAAACCCCTGAAGATGTTTCTGATAGTTTTAACCAATTCTTTACTGAGACAATTTAAGCCCTAGCTAGCCAACTACCCCCTAGCTCCCTGGTCCTGAAAGTAGCACCCCTAGAAACCTACTTGCGTTCAGCTTCCTACCAGTCACCACTTCACTTATCCATACCTTGATCAAAAATTAAAACCCACTACACTTTCTGCTGATCAACTCCCTGCCGAGTACCTACAAAAATCAGCTGATGCTATTGCTTACCCCGTCTCAATACTAATCAATTGAACCATAGTAGAAGCTAAAATTCCCACCATCTGGAAAATATCCTATGTAATCCCACTTCACAAAGGAGGCAGCTCTACTGAATTCTCCAATTATAGGCCAATAGCTATACTCTCTCCACTTGCAAAGATTATGGAAATATGTATTCATAGACAATTCATGCACCACCTAATCCAAAATTGCCTTATGGCAGACACTCAGCATGGCTTCCGTCCTCATCACAGCACTACTTCAGCCCTCCTAGCCTTTACTAACACCATAAACCATAATCACAACAATAATTATATATCCTCAGCCCTCTTTTTGGATCTTTCCAAGGCATTCGATATGGTATATCACCAACTTTTAATCCACACCCTGCAAACATTCTGTCTAGATACTGGAGCCCTCCAATGGTTTCAATCCTACCTGAATGGTCGACAGCAGGCTGTCCTCTGGCAGAACAAACTCTCTAACCTTCTACCTAACACCCTCGGAGTACCACAAGGCTCTATACTAGGGCCTTTGCTGTTCTCCATCTTCATTAACGACCTTTATACTGTCATCCCAAAAGTCAGCTGTATCCAATATGCTGATGACTCTACTCTGATTTGTTCAGCCACATCTCCAGTAGAGTTATGGTCAGCTACCCAGACCACCTTTAATACAATAGAAAACTGGCTTTCTGAACATCGTCTGATCCTAAATCCCAAAAAAACTAAAATGCTGTTATTTTCACCAACACGTAGGACTACCGCTTTCACCTTTACCATAAAATCAAATGATGGCACAATAATCTCCCCTGACCCATCTACAAAACTATTAGGTGCCATCATAGACAATAATCTCAAATTTGACCTACATGTTAACCAAACTATCAAAACCATCAATAAAAAACTAGGGTCACTTTACAGAATAAAAGCCTTCCTAACCCCTCTAGCTAAAATTGCCATAGCTCGCTCTCACCTTCTTTCAACCCTTCTGTATGCATCCCCTCTACTCTCGAATTTGAACAAGGCTGTCCTTAACAAACTCTCAATTTGCTACAACCACATTGCCAGGTTTGCCACTGGGCTGCCTTTTAGGACACATCATTGCATCAATCTAAATCAGCTTGGTTGGCTTGAACTACCTAGCCTAATCCAGTATAACCAATTGATTATGGCCTATAAAATCATCTATAATCCGGACAATACTCCTGCACTTAAAAAGATTATCACCCCCTATAACAATCCTAGACTGCTTCGATCCTCTAACAAACTACCAATTCAGACTAGCAAAATTAATAACACAGCCGGTGATTCTCTCTTTGCAAACTCTGTAAATTGATCCTGGAACTCACTTCCAGCTGATATTACCTTACTTTCCACCTTAGGTCAATTTAAAACTAGACTCAAACAACATTTGTCACTTAACTGGCTATGTCAATGTATCAAGCCTGGCTAATTCGAATGTGTAAAAATCTGTTAACCAGTTTACTGTGCAATTTAATTTAATCCTGACTTGTGCTCAGGACTAACTTTAACCTGTGGAACTTGTTTAACTTGCTTACTTATGTAATCTCTGTAAATAATCTGTTTGTAATATGTAATGCTGGTATTATGTAATGCTGTATCTGCTTACCCTTGGAGCTTTTCTCCCCGGGCCTCCGCTGAAAATGGACATGCATCCAGTTGGACTATCCCGGTCAACAAATGTAAAATAAAAAAATAAAAAAAATAAATGTTTAAGTAATTAAATGTGTTTAAATCCATGTATCCTTCCAGAAACAAATAATTTATAGCATTTTTAACCTCTTGGTAAGCTTTATTCATTTCATTTAATGAGACATGGTCATATTCCTCATTCTCAAGTGTGGCTTTAATTTTAACCTTGTATTCATCTTCATACATAGAAACAAGTCCCCCCACCATTATCAGGTTGCATGACTCTAATCCCGGCCATTCTCCAGTCAAATAAATCATTTAGCTCAGCTGTTGTTATATTCCTGTTCTTAGTTTTCTTCCCCATAGGTGTATTCAATTAATATCTAATATCAGCCTCACATATTTTCTCAAATAGATTAATAGTTGGCTGAAGAAGAGGGTTAAAAATACTAGGCACCCTTAATTCCGACACTGTAGAAAAAGTACTGCCAAAAAGCAGTTGTAAATTCAATTTGCGGCAATAAAGTTTCAAATCTAGTAAACAACCTGCCAAGTTAGCCCTCATAGTTATCCCCCCCTTTTGTTGGATGAGATCATAGACGAAGTTGGGAGGAAAAGAAAATCAGGACATTTCTTACACATATTAAACAAAGGGTTAGTGTTAAGTGAACAACAAATAACCACAATTAATATTCCCAGTGGGAGAGGTGAAATAATCGAAAAAATTGATTATAAGACCAGCTTTTTAACAACTTTTTCTACTGTTGCTATTGACCTTAAAAACATATTAAGTAAAAATTGGGCCTTGATAAAGGATGATAGTAAATTGAGGAACCAAGGATTATCTTTAGAAGGGGCCTTAATTTGAAAGCACTTTTAAATAAAGAAATTAGACCCTATGTCCCAAATAAGGGCATGAAAAAGTGTGACAGATGTCCTGTATGTAAATATATAGAAATGGCCTCCTTGGTGAATATAGGGAACATGAAATTTACCTTGGCAGGAAAATATAATTGCAACACAAAAGGAGTTATTTACTTAGCAAGATGCCAACAATGCCTCGTGTCCTATAGTGGGAAGACGGAGAGGCATTTTAAGCAAAGGATATATGAGCATCAGTATGCTATAAGTAAACAGGATAAAAACAATGCTTTAGCAGGACACATATTAGAACAGGCAGATCATTATTTCCACTATATTATTGTTGAAAAAGTGGACGTCAGCCCTGGGGGGACTGTGGTAATTATGACTTGAGGAGAGGGAGCTATTTTGGCAATTGAAGACTAATGCCATTGCCTTCCCTGGTCTAAATGATACTTGCTCCTTAAAATGTGTCTTAAAATTAAAAGCTTTAATCAGATAAATAGTTACAATGATGAGAGGAAGATTTTTACATGAAAACACATGTCTTTTAGGCAGAGAATTTTTAGTATGCGCATTTTAATGTATATATATTTTTATTCATTGTATATATCTATTTACATGTTTTCTAGGGGGTTGGAATTGTTCTTGAGAGTGGTCATGATGACATAATTAACTATGGTATTTAAATTAAGTAATGCAGTGCGATGTCTGAAGAAGTTCCTTCATTGTGAGCGAATGAAAGCACTAACAATAAACTCTGGAACTGGTTTACAGATAGGAGGTGGCATTTATTTCTGGTATTTTATTCACTCATTCACCTACAAACACACACACAAACAGCCACACCCTTACATTTGACAGGACTGTGATTAGGATTGCTACATAAATAATTATTGGTACTCTACTGTTACATAGTTATCACAAGCATAACAGAGCCTATAGGGCTGAGGGCAAACAAAATGAATTTGTACAGTGACTGACTGCAGCACATGTGTTGATATTGGGTAATGTGATGTGTATTGGGTGGGGATGGAGTAAAACAGTAATTCCTTCACACACACAGTTGCCAGGACCGAGATTCGAAACCCTGCCTATCTACTTATTTGCGTTAGGAAGTTATGCATTTATCGCATACGCTATTGAGCTTACAGACCTGAGGCTTGTCCAAAGGTGCATCTAAGGTGACATACATCAGCAGCTAGTGTAGAGTGGAACTATGAGATATGTACTGGGTGGGAAAGGCTTCATAATGGTACTGTCTCTCTCACTGTCTGTGTCTCTCTTCCCCATGTGTATGTGTGTGTATGTTTGAATTATTGTAGTATATTGGCCTTAGATATGTGTGTGTATCACACAAAACAGATGGAGATTTAACACATATCTGCCACCTACAGCTGGCTGTGGGTTTTCCTGTCCAATGTGTTTGTGTGAAGACCAAACAGTTTACATTTTGGTGTGTGTGCACGGACATCTGCAGATAACAGATATCTATGGTCCACTGTGGTGTCAGGCATGGGCTTTATTTCTCTTAGTTTAGGAGCATGCCTGGTATGACCTTATATATTGAGTGTGGGGATCCATTCTCGAAGTGTAGGAGCATGCCCAGTATGACCTTCTGTACTGAGTGTAGTGATCCATTCCAGGGAGAGTTGTACTCCAGTCCAGAGTTTTGTGTGCTACAGCTACACCTAGCAAGCTAAGTTTGAAGGATATCTGTAGATAGGTTGCTAATATGGAGACACAATTGGTCCAAACATGGGGGGATACTGTGTGTTACTAAATTTCCTATTATTGTCTGTGTTGCTTGTGTAACATGTTCTGTTTTAGCATAGATTTTTGAACATATGTACTATTTTACAGTGTAATGTATTGTGTCATTAACTACTGACAGAAATCATTGGTTGTTCACAGTTGTTTACCAGAGAAATACAAGAGAAATGAAGCAGAGACCAATATTGTGAGGCAAAGACTAGACATTGTGGCACAATCCTGCCATTGTGGAGGGGTGGCTACAGACAACTGAGTGATGGCTCTGTGTAAATGGTCCAGCACCTTGGTGCTATGCTGGCTGGGGGTCCCCTTCTTGTGCATTTCTCAACTTAACCAAATCCCCATATCCTGCTGTGGGCATACCTCTCAGCTGTATAGATTTAGCCAGGTTATCCAAGGGCAGGACTCATATATCTGGTCAATTTCCATTCACATTGTGGTTTACAAGCAGGTTTGTGGTTATGCATTCATGGGTTTGCAATCAGGGGAAAGTATGAGCAGACATTTGAGCTACAGACTTCACACACTCCATGATATCCATGCTTTTATGCCCCTGCTCTGTAATTCTATCCTCTTTCCAACAGTATGGGAGCAATATCTCAGACATATTTCTATAGATTGACCTTTATCACAGCAGTATTTATGTCTTGGTACACAATTCTTGCACTAGGACATGGAGAGGCATGCTAGTGTCATTGGTCAGCATGGCCTTGCCTTTGTTTTCTGCTTAATATGTTATGTTGTTAGTTAGGACCTCATGACATTCCTTATGATGGCACTATGGGTGAAGCATATGATGGCACTATGGGTGAGCCATGGGCATTTGCCAGAGGCCTGTAGGCCACATGAGAGTGATGCAGGCCACTGCATTTTGTCAGTCATATGTTACCAGGCTGCAAGCCAGTGAATTCCCCTTGGGTGACATGGGCAAATGGGTGAGGTGTTCCTGGCAATCCTTCTTATTCATAGTGATGCATCAGTCTGGATGTGTGCAGGGTGATGCTTATGGCTAGGGACACACCTGCATGGGACTCCATTTCAGCATGCTGCATCCTGTGTGTATTCCATAAAAGAAGTGGGATGATTCTCTAATCATTCCCAACAGCAAGGATACGACTGATGAAATGCCTGTGGCTGTTGGGGGGGGGGGGGGGTGGACTAAGTGCATGTGTGATATGGAAGTTTATGGCACCTGATTCATAGATATAACTGGGAGCTTCTCCTTCTCCTGCCTTGTATGTGGACATTAGCAGTGTGTCAATACTTTATAACTGTGGCTTTTGTGGGCTGCCACTGATTGGGCAGACAACCAGTATTCCATATTAGAGGGACAACTAATGTGATGCTAACCTCTATATTTAATTCCAAAAGTGTGTGCAGTTCAGAGTTACTGTCTAGGCACTAGGTAGAGTACTTCCACTTGTGTACTGTTTCTATGTATGGACCCCTGTTCATAGCCTGTCCAGCTTTCTGACACTGACACATATTGACATCTGGACAGTGAGTGTGTACAACTAGTAACATAGGTGTAGCTGGGAAGCAGATTGGTTGGCACTGTAATTGCTGGAACATGGCCCTGTCAACCACAGTACTGTACCTAAGCCACTGAGACACAACATCCAGGCCTACATGCTGTCCACCTCCAGACAATATTAAACACTCACAAAAAATTAGCACACTGACCCCTGCATATAGTGGACATACACCAATTATCATGTTGATTAGGACAGCTCAGACAATCTGTGCTCCACTGATATTACTCTACAAATTTAAATGTTACTGCCATTTATACATGGGGTTGTGGGACATACCTGACAACTTTACACATTTGCACTGACTGCACTGGTATTTCAGTTTTACTCTGCTTCCATTTAGTATTGTATTGTGCCCTATCTTGCAGAATGGAGGCATATCAGTAAAGTACTCAAGTTGGATTGTAATGGCATACATTTCAGTTTCAGACTTCTTACTCTTCACAACTATACTGCAACTGCCATACCTGTTGTAATATGTCTGTGTAGGTCTGTAGGGGGGCTGTTCACCATTGCCAGCATTTGTGGAGCTTTGCCTGACCTTTATTTCTGGCCATCTACATCTGTCATGCTGAGTGAGGCTGGGGGGTGGGTATGGGAATGCTCATTGACATCCAAGTGTGTGACCTGTGCGCATCCACAGTGAGTCAAGCCACTACATGTACTGCAGTGGGAGTTGTCACTTTGAGTACTACTGCCTAGTATGGTGACAACAGTATTTGTTATGGATTTTATGCTGTCCCATATAGTTGTTAGCTATCTGCTGCTATCCCATTTGGCCATCTAATTCCCTTGCATGCTTGCATCCATAGCATAGATATAACTATCAGCACATACTACTCCATTCAGTAATTGCTAGTAAGGGTGACTTACCTTGTCACTGAGGTGGTATTGAGGATGGTGCTGGAGGGCTGACTATGTGGGACACACACAGTACACTCCCTCTATATGGTAAAGCACAGGTAGTGTCATGTTTGGCATCCCTTTTACTGTATGTGCGAGTCAGAGAGAGGTATCAGTCCCTGGGTCCTTACAGTGTCCGTGTGCATGTGCTATGTATTGCCTCTTTGCCAAGGCATAGCCATACTGGGCATGCCTCTGTCCAGCTCTAGGGGCAGGCTCAGGAATTTCCTCCTCCAAGTCCCTCTGTGCCTGTGGTGACCTTGGCAATCATGGGGGGGGGGGGCTGTGTGGCCACTACCCATGTTGTTCCTGCTGCAGCTGTTTCCGCAGGATCATAGTGTGTAGCATGGCACATACTATGAACAGTTGACCACATGTAACTGGAGAGTACTACAAGGCTCCACCGGATATGTCAAGGCAGTGGAACTATGACTTGAGCATCCCAAACACATGCTCTACAATGATCCTGGTTTGTGCATGTGCCTCATTATGGTGTTCTTGTTTAGGTCTATGTGCACTTCTGATGGGTGTTATCAGCCATGGCTCCAGTGCATAGCCAGCATCCCCCAGTAGATGGCCATATGGGATGTCTCCACTGGCAAACACCTGATACAGCTGTGAGCAATGCTAGATGTGGGAGTCGTGATAGATTCCTGGGCTGCCGGCACACACATTCATGATAATGCCCTGGACATCGCACATGACCTGGCAGTTGATGAAGGGGAAGCCCTTGTGGTTTATGTAGACCCTACCCTACTCAATGGGTGGTGCTTTGATGTGGATGTACGTGCAGTCTATAGCACCAATTACGTCAGGGTATTCTGCTATACGGTGGAAAAGACGCATACTTCTGGTCAATGCCTCAGGGGTGGTGGGGAAATAAATGTGTTCATTGGCATGTGGTGTCATGGCATCTAGGAACTGGTGGAGTACCCTGGATGCTAATGCCTGTGAGACCCCCATGATATCCCCATTTGGTCTTTGGAAGGTACCTATGGCTAGTACTCTTAAGCCTAGACATACCTTGGTATCCATTGGGATGGGTTCCCCTCTATTAGTTTTGTGTGTGAGGCGTGGCTGGCACATTTCACCGATTTGCTGTAGAATGTCCCTGTCCATCCTATAATGACAAACTATCTCCAGCTCATGTAGGCCCTGGTAGGTTACCCTGGGTCTGTACACTCTTCTCCTCCTCCTCACTGTGGGTCAGTTGTCAGTATTCTCCTCCTCACCACCCTTAGTCTCTGGCACATATTGATGGAGTAAAGCAGCAGCAGCCTCTAACATTTTTAGTTTTGCTAGTTTAAAATCCCCCCATCTGTGTACACCAGTGGTGTAGAGGTTTTGGGAAAAGCTAGTGTGTAGGGTGTTTGCATGGTTTATAGTAGTGTGCTGGGCTGCTACATGTGTATTTGGCTGATTTTGATACATTCCACCTACCAGCTATGATAGTTCTCCTGGATTGCCTTCCCACTGCTGTTTCCCCTACATCCAGTCTGCAAGGTGTTTGCATGGTTATAGTAGTGCGCTGGGCATCTGCATGTGTATTTGGCTGATTCTGATACATTCCACCTACCAGCTATGATAGTTCTCCTGGATTGCCTTCCCACTGCTGTTTCCCCTACATCCAGACTGCAAGGTGTTTGCATGGTTATAGTAGTGTGCTGGGCGTCTGCATGTGTATTTGGCTGATTCTGATACATTCCACTTGTCAGCTATGCTAATTCTCCTGGATTGCCATCCTACTGCTGTTGCCCCTACATCCAGTCTGTAAGGTGTCTGCATGGTTTATAGTGTTGTGCTAGCCTGCTGCCTGTGTAATTGGCTGATTCTGATACAGTCCACCTGCCAGCTATGCTAGTTCTCCTTGATTGTTTTAATACTGCTATTTCCCCTTCCCAGTTTCATGGTAGTTGTAGCCCTGAGGTGTACCATGCATTCGCAGTGCTCCAAATTAAATAATGGTGCTATTTCCTCTTTTTTTTCTTTTCTTTCGGGTTTAAAGCCTGGTGCATGTTGCCCACACCCGTTTAGGCAATGTAAACAGTGCTGACACTCCCCGTTCCTTATCTTTGCTTAGCTAATGGCAAAAATGGGCCACAGGGCTCCAATTAGCTTACAGCAACCATAATACACCCCCTAATGAAGTTATCCTCTTGTTCTACCTACATGATTCTCTGTTCTTGCACCTACATGGCGAGGTGCAGGCTGCCAATTGGGAGATATCTGTGATTCAGTATTTTATTATTATTTTATTTATTAGGTGCATTCTAGATGGTTGGAGCAATAGGGCGGGTAGATGTAGACCCTATTATGATATGCACACTACAACTCGAGCAAGCGGGCAAGTCAATGATCGCAATGAGGTAAGGCATATACATACAGACACAGATAACACACTTAGGATGCCACTCACTTTTGCAAGCAACATAAGTGTAGTATGTGATGTAATAACCAAAAATGGGGGTATTCTATCCATGACTGACAACCTACAGGGTATAATTGGTACTAAGCCAAGTTTCACTTTTAGGAACAATAGAACATTGAGAAATGAACTATGTTACAGTAATGCCGCAACCAATACTGTCAGTAGATCAGATAGACTGGGCACATACATGTGTAGAAATTGTGGAGCATGTAAACACATACACAATGGCAGGACTTTTACACATCCTCTCGAAGAAATTAATTCATAGCAGTAATCTCTACGCTGATTATTCCACATCAAACGTGGTATACTTCACCTACTGAGTAGTATGCTACAGCTTCTACATAGGTAAGACCAATAGATGCCTGAAGACAGGATCCTGGAACATTATAGGGATATTAGGAACTGTAAGGAGAATAGTGCGATTGCTATGCATAACATGAATACAGGACCTGAACATATTTTTAAATTTCTGGTTTTACAAATATTGTCTGAGAAATTAAGGTGGGGTAATGTATCTAATGACACAGAAGCTGCTGAGCAGAGATGGATTATTAGATTTAATGCAGACAAGCCCCCAGGGTTGAATCAAATGGTGTCACTTAAACCTTTTTTAAAAGCTCGACCTTTGAAACATTGATTCTCTTGAATTTTTAGATTTTTAATATGTTACAATACATTTTCTATATATTTTTTACATTGTATTTTAGATTGTCTGATTATTTATTTCTATATATATAGTAGCATTTTATATTTCACATAAACATTTTTAATGTATCTATCTATATAAGCTGGATGCACTGATATTGTATATTTATGTATATTTTTATATATATGTATATATATATATATATATATATATATATATATATATATATATATGGATATATAGTGTTGTCGCTAGGATTATCAGGTTTTTATTATATATAGTTATACACCATACAAGGTTATACACATTTCTTATTTATCTTAGCTATAATTTCTTTAGTGTATGGTCTCTTTAATTGCATAACTGTGCTAATATGTACTGATGCACTAATTGTTATGTCCTTATTGCGTACAACTGAAATTTTGAAGCATCATGTGACTAACCTCCAGGATTTAATGAATTTTGGGATTTTTAACTGTTGTCTGATGAAGTGGTAGATCCCTGAAAGTGCTTACCACTGTTTTGTAAGGATTTATTCTTTGTAACTTTGTTTTGATTCTTTCTTTATTTTTGTAATAAATTTCCCAGCTGTGGTACTGTCAATGCTCTTACTTTTGTTGATGTTTAGATTTATTTGGTAACTCCAATTAAAAGATATGTGTTATATATGGATAAGGAAGATGGGGGTCTGGGTTTGTTGAACACTATAGCATATGGGGCATTGTTGAATCTCTATAGGGTGTTAAAATGGATAAATAAGAAAGAAGACAAGCTGATAGCAAGATTACTTAACAAAAATATTAAGATAACAGCATTTAATTAAATAAAAATGGGGAGAGACTTGAGAAATGAAGAAATGAAGATGTATCAAGACAAAATAAAAATGTGAAAGTTAAGAATTGAGGATATAGAAGGCAATAGAATAATATGGTATAGAAACATAATGATACAAAATTATTGTGTGAATCCATGAGGACATCTAATAGAAGAAAACAAAACAAATAAATATATAAAAGGTGTATGAAGAATGCTGAATGTCAAGATTTTTTCTGGAAGTTACAAATTAATTGATTGCCTGTAAAAGAAAATACACCCTCTAAAAGTAAATGAGAGCATATGTCATTTCTGTGGTGAATTAGAAACTGTAGAACATGTTCTTAACATGTAAAATAATAAAAAATATTATGGAAAAAATAATATTTTGAAAGAAATATGGGATTTTAAAAAGATAAATATGGATATGATTGAATATGGATTTTATAAGAAATATAGTAAGGAATACGTCAAAAATTTGAATAGGAAAATCTTTTGTATTGTATGTGTTATATGGAATGAAAGACTGAATGAGATTATTTAATGGAAATTGGATAATACCAAATATAATATGTAAAATCAATTGGTGGCTATGGAAAAATGAGTGGGGGTCAATATACATTTCAAAGAAAAAGTTGTAAATGACGGAAGAATGTACATTTAATGTAAATATGTTAATTTGTATATAGTTGTATATAATAAAGTATCCCTATTCTTTCCAATAGATGCTGAGGGATCTTTTACATCTACCTAAGGTACCACCAGTTCAGGCAGGTGGAAACTTGGTTTAACATTAGTTAAGCATTTCACCTGAAGAGCAAAAGATTCAGGAGTGTAGCACCCCCAGTGATACACTTGAGTGTCAGCAATCCATCTACCTGAAGTGGGAAAATAACTCAAGCAATCTAATATATTTAATTTTAAGGCGAAAGACAAATAACACAGCCAGTTTAAAAGAAAAAAAATGGTAAATATTTATTGCAGATTTCTTTTTTCTTTTCTTATTAAACTGCTGAACTGAAATTTAAAGATTGGAAAAAAAATACTTATCTCACAGTGGATATAAAAAGTGTACGCACCTCTGTTAAAATGCCAGTTTTTGTGATATAAAAAATGAGACCACATTAAATCATTTCAAAACTTTTCCCACCTTTAATGTGACCTATAACCTGTACAATTCAATTGAAAAATAAAACAAATCTGTTGGAGTAAAATATAAAAAAATAAAATGCATACAATCAGCTGGTTGCATAAGTGTGCATACCTTTTAACTAGTACTTTGTTGAAGCACGTTTTGATTTAACTACAGCATTACGTATTCTTGGGTACACACCTGCCATCAATTAAATAGACTCTAATTAATGTTTTCTAGACTTCATCAATTCCAATGCCTTGGATCAGCTTATCCACACCCCCACCAGGGGCAGCAATATCCTAGACCTGGTCATCACCAACATGGGCGACCGGTGTTCGACACCAGAGGGCAATTCGTTGTTGGTCAGATCTGACCACAAGCTAATCACCCTAGACATCCACATCCCGCTCCCACCCCCCCATTAGGAAAACAAACATAAACACTTTCTCCAAAGCCAATTACACGATTCTGAAGACAGAACTGGCAAACTTCATGACACCCATGCAGATGGACAATAGAGGTACGACTGCTGAATCCTACACAAATGCACTTCATAAGCACTTACACGAGTGCACGGTTCATGCTATCCCTAACAGAACCAAGATGCTATCCTCCAAAAAAAAAAGGAAGCCAATCTGGTGGTCTTCTGACATAAACAAACTCTACAACAGAAGAAAGAAACTTTTGCAAAAAAGAGTAAAATCCCATGATTGGAGGAACTCTCTGATCAGCCTCAGTAAGAAGTTGAGATCCCTCATAAAATCCTCCAAAGCTAGTTATGAAAATAAAATCGCCACTGATTCTGAAGACAACCACAAAGCATTCTTTAGCTATGTTAAGAATCTCAATGGCAATATTCAAATCTGCTCTGAGTTATAGCACAATGGCTCTAAATATACAGAATCATCTGATATTGCCAACATCCTGGCAGACAGGTTCAGTGCTAACTTTACCCCACTCTCACCCCCTAAAGTGCCCATCTCTATA
Source organism: Protopterus annectens (assembly GCF_019279795.1). Classification (NCBI taxonomy): domain Eukaryota; kingdom Metazoa; phylum Chordata; order Ceratodontiformes; family Protopteridae; genus Protopterus; species Protopterus annectens. Next base: position 858,978,405 of record NC_056732.1, on the reverse strand, counting down.
CCAGAAGAATGCAAAGTTCCTGTAATCACGGCTGCACAGGTAAAAACCTCACACACCAAAGCCAAGAACACAGCATCCATGGGGCCTGACAACATCCCAGGCTGCCTTCTACATGAACTACAGAATGAACTGGCACCCCACTTAATTACCATGTTCAGTCATAGCCTTACTTCAGTTTTTGTGCCAATTGAATGGTGCACCACGACGGTTATCCCACTCCACAAAGGGGGAGCCATGACAGACACCAAGAACTATTTCCCCATTAGCCTGACAAGCCTGGTCTGCAAGGCCATGGAACGTATCATCATGGAACTCATAAACAATGACACTGGAGATCTCCAAACTCTGGACCCCACACAGTTCGGGTTTGTAAAAGGCAGATCATGTCTCCTAAACCTAATAGACTTCTTTGAAGTAGTCATCAAAGCATAGATGATGGTAAGATGGTTCACACAGCCTATCTAGATATCGCCAAGGCGTTCAGCACCATCCCCCACTCTGGAATTATAGATAAACTCACTAAACTAGGTATAAATCCTTATGTCACAAGATGGGCTGCCAACTGGCTTACTGACAGAAGTCACACTGTGAAAGTAGCAGACTCCAAATCAGACTTCAGATCAGTGACAAGTCGAGTACCACCGGGATTCAGTACTGGGTCCTCTCCTGTTTAGTATCTACTTCTCTGAAGTACAGGCTAACACAGAAAGTCTTTGGCTACCTAAGTTTGCAAATGACTGCAAACTAGAAGCCATAATCAAAACTCCTAATGATGTGGACATCCTACAAAAGGGCCTCACTGAGACAGATGCCTGGTGTCAAAGCCATGGCCTCAAGCTCAATGCCAAAAAGTGCATTGCCATCCCCTTTGGTAAAAAGTCTGTAGCCATGAACTACAACATAGGCAGTAGTATATTTAACACTGAAAGTGTAATAAGAGACCTTGGGTCACAGGTGGACAGTGGACACACCTGTGATAATCACATCCCCGCAGTAGTCAGGAAATCCTTCTACATGGCACACCTCATCACAAAAGGTGTCTCATGCAGAATAGAAGAGGACATTGTTCCCCTCTACTAATCACTCACTAGATCCATAATAGAGTACAACACCCCTTTTGCTATGTAACTCACAAGACATCTACAACAACTGGAAAGCCTGCAGAAATACCTCACAAATAGCATTAGTGGCCTGAAATACATGCCATACACAGACCATCTCAAAATGCTCCAGCTGTACTCTCTCGCATATCTCCTACTCAGACGTGATCTCTGCCTAACATAAAAAGCTATGTCAAACACAGAGCTGTTGGACATGCTCCACGTAAAACACTCACAATCCCTCTGATCTTCGGCCCCAAAACCCAGAGTGAAATACAAAAGGAAGTGGTGTATCCATTTATCTTATGGATACCCACACCTTCAGGTTAGTGGCACAGCATGAGGCTTTGGAGACCATGCAAGTGCAACTAACATTGGGCAAAGCTGCTTATCAGATTGTAGCCTGCTACAGATCACCTATCTTGTCACAGGAACCTCACTCAGTATTCCTGAGAACAGTGGAAAATATAAAGGTCCTACCAAACACCATTATATGAGGAGATTACAACTACCAAAACACTGACTGGGAGAATTACTCGTGTACAACGTCCTTTGCCCAATGCTTCCTAGAGTTTAAAAACTCAAACACTCTGGAACAGCTGGTCACCATGCCCACTAGAGGTGACAACATACTGGACCTGATCATCACCAACATGGGGTGCCAGTGTTCCACAACGGAGATAAACCCCTCGCTGGTAATATCAGATCATAAAGTAATCATACTGGACATCCACATCACGACCCCCCACAGTCAAGGAAACCACTGTGAAGAAAGTTTCTAAAGCAAACAGCACACTTCTCAAGACCAAAGTGGAAAGTTCAAAAGCACCCTTGCTATAGGATAATGTTATACAATCTGCAGAATCATTTACAAGTGCATTCTATGAGCATCTACAGGGATGCATGGATCAAAACATGCCAAATAAAACCAAGATGCACTCCTCCAAAAATAGGAAGCCAATCTGGTGGTTGGCGCACATAAATAAGCTATACAACAGAAGGAGGGAACGAACACATGATAGAGCAAACTTCACATAAGGAAAGGCATCACTGATCATTATTAGAAAGAAACAATGATCGTTCATAAAATAATCCAAGGCCAGTTTCTAAAGACAAATTGCCAAGGAATGTAAGAATAACAGCCACAAAGCCTTCTTTAGCTATACCAAACATTTATGTGGCAACTCTCAAAAATGTTATCAGCTACTGCAAAATGGTAAAAAGATACACTGAACCAACTTACATTGCCCACATCCTGGGGGACAGGTAAAGTGCAAACTCCCCCCCCCAACATCACCCCCAAAAGGCCTGTGTCCATCCCAGAATAATGCAGAGCACCAGACTTCATGGACATGCAGGTAAAAACAGCCCTCTCCAAAGCTAAGAACACAGCATCAATGGGACTGGATGGTGTCCCAGGCTGCGTCTTAAACCAGCCCCAAAAGGAACTACACCCTCACCTACATTCACTGTCCAGACTCAACCTTACCACAGGCTATGTACCCAATGAATGGCATACAGCAACAGTCATCCAGCTCCACAAAGGGGGTACCACAACAGAACCAGGAAACCATTGCCCTCTAGGCCTACTCAGCCTGGTCTGCAAAGCTATGGAGCAAATTATCATGGAACCCATAAAAAGAGACATTGGGGACCTCCAGACACTGGACTCTACCCAACTTGGCTTTGTTAAAGGTTGATCCTGGCTCCTAAACCTAGTTGACTTATTTGAAACAGTTACCAAGGACATATATGGAGGTGAAAGTAGTCCACACAGCCTACCTGTACCTCACTAAGGCCTTTCGACACCATTTCCCACTCTGGCATCATGGACAAGCTCACCAGCTTGAATGTTAACAGCTATGTCACAGGATGGGTGGCCAACTGGCTCACAGATCAAACACACATGTTCAGAGTTGTGGGTGCCATGTCCGACTCTAAACCAGTCACAAATGGCATCCCACAGGTATTGGTCCTGGGACCCCACCTGTTCAGTAGATACTGCTCAGAGGTACAGGCAAGCATGGGAGGAGTATGGCCGATCAAGTTTGCAGATGACTGCTAACTGTGGTCCATAATCGACTCCATGGCTGACACAAACATCCTACAGAAGAGTCTTACAGAGACAGATACCTGGTGTCAAAACAATGCCCTCAAGCAGAATGCCAAACAATGCATAGTCATCCCCTTTGGATAAGACAAAGTGCACACAAATTACCACATAGGTGGTAATCCAGTATGTACGGAGAATGTAATTATGGCCCTGGGGACCCAGGTAGATAGTAAACTCTCCTTTGATGATCACATTGCCAAAGTGTCTACAAATTCCTTTTATGTAGCCCAGCTAATGTCACCTAATGTAACCCACTTTGTCTAGACTGATGATGTCACCATCCTACAAATATACCTGTGGAAAGGACAGCTCCTAGTAATGTGTATAGTGCATCGTGTAAATGTGTACTGCTCTAATATTGTTAGGTAGGGGTTTGCATCCTGTACTTGACAACTGTATGAGAGTGTGTGTATCTATCTCGTTGTAGAGGAGCAACCTTTTTGGAGACAACTACAACACCTTAAAAGTGGTATACTTATCTTTGTCAAGTCTGATGATGTCACCATCCTACAAATATACCTGTGGAAAGAAGAACTCCCAGTAATGTGTATAGTGCATTGTGTAAATGCATACTGTTCTAGTATCATAAGCTAGTTAGGTAGGGGCTTGAATCCTGCATTTAACAACTGTATGAGAGTGTGTATGTCTCCTTGTAGAAAAGCAATGTTTTTGGAGACAACTACAACACATTAAAAGTGGTATACTTATCTTTGTCAAGTCTGATGATGTCACCATCCTACAAATATACCTGTGGAAACAAGAACTCCCAGTAATGTGTATAGCGCATTGTGTAAATGAATACTGTTCTAGTATCATTAGGTAGGGGTTTGAATCCTGCAACTGAAAATTGTGTATTTTCTTGTAGAGGAGCAACCTTTTTGGAGACAACTACAACACCTTAAAAGTGGTATACTTATCTTTGTAAAGTCTGATGATTTTCCCATCCTACAAATATACCTGTGGATACTAGAGCTCTCAGTAATGTGTATAGTGCGTTGTGTAAATGCATACTGCTCTAGTACCCTAAGGTAATTAGGTAGGGGTTTGAATCCTGCACTTGACAACTGTGTGTGTGTCACCTTGAAGAAGAGCAGCCTTTTTGGAGACAACTACACCTTAAAAGTGGTATACTTATCTTTGTCAAGTCTGATGATGTCACCATCCTACAAATATATCAGTGGAAAGAAGCACTCCCAGAAATGTGTATAGTGCGTTGTGTAAATGCATACTGCTCTAATATCATGAAGTAGTTTGGTAGGTGTTTGAATCCTGTATTTGATGACTGTGTGTGCATCTCCAGATAGAGGAGCAACCTGTTTGGAGACAGCTACAACACCTTAAAAGTGGTATACTTATCTTTATCAAGTCTGATGATGTCACCATCCTACAAATATACCTGTGGAAAGAAGAGCTCCCAGTAATGTGTAAAGCTCGTTGTGTAAATGCGTACTGCTCTAGTTTCATAAAGTAGTTAGGCAGGGGTTTAAATTCTGCACTTGGTGAGTGTGTGTGTACTCTATGTGTATGACACAGTTGGTCACTGTGTTGTGGGTTTTGCTTTTACTACTGTATGACATATCACAATGACAACAGTATGTACATTGCACATCAGGTAGCTGTATGGCAACTACATATACATACATGTGACCTCAATTATTTCATAGGTGAGAATCCTGCTTTCTCCATGAACACATCTGTTATATTTGCCAGAGTGTGCTGCCACTTTCCAGACCTTAGGTCACATCTGTATGCTTGTGACAATCCAAGCCACTGCAGTGATCCCTGGCCTAGGTCATCCGTGTCACACACACTCATTACGGTTTCTGTTGAATAGTGTGAGTGAGGGTTTATGCCTGAGGTATATTTCAGACCAGTTAAAATGCAGCAAAGTCTGTCAATGATGGCTATTCATTACAGTTGTACAACAACCTTTGTGGATATGCATGCAGGCCCCTTATTGCTTATGTGATTCACCGAGGGATTTCAAAATACCTTTGGAAATGTGATTACCAAAGGAGAGATGATGTAACACTTGGCTGTATGTACACATCTGTACCTGTCAACATGTTGGGGGTTACTACCTATGTGGTACTGCGGGGATACTATGTTTTGTAAAGGTGGATGATCATGCTTTAGTTGGCTTAAAGCTTTACAGCATGGGTATGACAACAGGTATCTGTCTGTGTAATACCCTTGTGGAGGATGTGTGTGTCATCTGGAGAATGCATTATAGGCCACAGTATGCATTCTCAGACATGGACGGACATATCCCTACTGTGTTTGCTTACACCTAAGTGAGCTATATGGCAATCAGGAGTGGTCCCAGGAATGGGTGCAGGTGAACACCACTGGTTACTGGCATAGTATAGTTCCTGAAGGGTACAAATGTTACTGTGTGTCCTACATCTGTGTGTCAGTTGTCAAGACATCATCTAACGATTGTTTATGATCAGGCTGTTGAGGTTATATATACTACCAGAATGCAAACCAATGACAGATAGTAACAGTATCACCCACAGCACAGTGTCAAACCATGTCATACACACATGTGTACCCAAGTTCCAAAATGTGTGTAGTACAATGCATACTGGCCACCAATAGAAACTACGGAGTGTTAACACTGTGTAATACAGGGCATGTCACCCTGCCCATGTGTCCACTATGCACGTACAGGCAGACAGTGCACCTCCACCATGTTCACAAATGTACACCTGCAAACCTGTGCTGCTTACATCCCACATGTACTGTCCACTCTCTAACACATGCTGCCAATACTACACACATCAGCCAAGTGGCATGTGGGTGGACAATACACTATTGGGATTAACACTGGTGTAAACAATACTACATTGACAAACATAGCTTTAATGCATCATGCCTGCTCAGCTACACCTTCAAGGATATCATTACACTTTACTGCTGACAACATGCTAACATTGCTATACTGTTATAAAGTCACCCTGTGCATCAGCACCATGTTAGCCTGTTCCTGCTTCAATGTTACAGATGACAGGAGGTGATACAGGTTTCATTATATGCACAGGGCGTGTTGTTGGTTTGCCAGAGGCCTACATTGAGCCATACAATTGACATGTATGTGTGTGTGTGTGTGTGTGTGTGTGTGTGTGTGTGTGTGTGTGTGTGTGTGTGAGGGCCAAGAGTACTGGTATGGGCCAGTGTTGATGTAATGTGTGCAGGTATGTGTTAGCCCTATGTGTCTGGTTTATGTGTGTGTGTCTGCATGCACACAGTTCCACCATGTGGCTGCCATATACGGGGATTTGTGGGACAGCCACAGACTGTACCTGCCAGGCTTTACAGATCACTGTCTCTGGCCACGGATACGGTACCTGTACCTGGCAGGGGTGCTACTGACAGTATCAGGTACTAAGCCAGACTGAGTACTATCCTCAGAGGTAGACATATGTACACTGGACCCAGGTCCCTGCTGAGACTCTCCAGAGCCACTTGCATGTGATCTTCTAGGATGGTCTATGGACAGCCCACCCCCAACATTGCTGGGACTGGTACTGGCACTACGGGAGCGGCTGTGACTTGAGAGACATCCGTGGTGACTGCCAGCTGCTGATGTTGCTGGCATATGTCCACGTCGACATCTCAACCATCCTGCACTGTCCTGACACATGGACATGACATTGCAGAAGACATCTAATGTCTCACCCCAACGTCTATCAGTGACCTCAGTGTAATTACGGATGGCACCTGCTAGGTCACGGATACTGTCATTTAAAGCGGTGTTATGTGCCCTCTGTGCCCTTAGTCCCTGTCTGGTGTACCGTTCCATATGTGCCTGTGCCTCCATGACAGCCTGGAGCATGCGGGAGGTTGTAAGACCTGTGGCACATCTTCTAGGGGCATGATTACCAGCAGTGCTTCGACGAGAACCCCTGGACATCTGCCTATGTGGTACTGTTCCAGACCTCTGGGTATGGCTGTTGTGTCCAGATGCATGTGCCATAGGTTCCACACTGTCCTGGCCATTGCCGACTGTACACTGTCCCTCAGCTAAGGGCATTGGTGATGATGGATGTATTGGCAGTATGACTGTGTGCATGGATGGGGTGGACAGCTGTGTACAGTTGATTGGTGGCCCAACGACAGACCCTGGCAAACATGCCTGTGCCTCGACACAGCTATCCTCATTATCACTATTTTTGCCAGTGACATCAGGTTCCCTGCTGCAGTGAATCAGCTCAACCTCAGCACATGTGAGAGGAAGACAGGAAACACACTTTACGACCTGTATATGATGTCAGTACACATGCACACATGCACACATGAACAAATGCACACATGCACACATGAACACATGCACACATGCACACATGAACACATGCACACATGCACACAATTACACTCCTCACTAAAGCAGAGCCACACACACACACACACACACACACACACACACACACACACACACACACACACACACACACACACACACCACCAGCAATCCGGAACATACTCAATAGCGGTTGATGGTGGGATACAGTATCACAAGACAAACAGTCATATCACATGTGTCAGCATGCAGGACATGTGTTGCTCAACAGCATGCAGTGCGAGTGTAGACAGTCCTTGCTAATAACAGTATACATGGCTTTGATGCATGTGCGTTGTTGTTCAGTGATTGGCCTCACCCTGGAATTCAATGTGTACATGGACACAGCATTGCTGTGCAAGTATTACAAGCTCTTCAATGTGCTGTGCACCATTACTCACAGGTATACATACCATGGCTGGATGTTTATCTGTGTGTCACATAGATATCCATTACTGATTAGAGCATCTGTGTCTTTAGCAGATAATTGTGAAGACAGGTTTAGCTCATGCATGCTATGTATACCCACAGGATGAGTGGTGCATGTATACCTGAAGGAATACCATTGGTCAACATAGCCATTGTGCAGTAGTTATGGTGAGTGTAGAACATATTGCGGACATGCCAGTGCCAGCCATGACATGGCATGCTACAACACAACTGCAACATTAAACATCACACATGCCCAATAGTATTACAAGACATATATGTGTCACTTTGTGCAAATGGTGTTTGCTATGCATATTGTGTATAGATGCATATGTTTGCACACACAACATTGAGGTGTATAGCAATGAATGCTATGTGTAGTACTGTGGTTACTGTAACTGAATGGTGTGTAGTACCATGAGCCATCATTATGCAGCATCATGTGGTCACTCAAGGCTACTAATGTGTGCCAGACTGGCACCTATCATGCTGTACCTGAACCGCAGTACCATAGCTACATTCACCATTTCACAGCCAGTTGTTACATGGGTTTGTCAGGTGCCCATTAGGGAGCATTGCCTAACATGAATGTGTTGTGTGTTGAAGAGTGTCGCACTGCCTCATGATAGGCCTCTACTCCTCAGGTATATTATGTGTGCTGTGTGGATGACATTTGGGATACTGGAGTGTGACCTTACAGCGTGTGTCTGAATACGCCATGTATAGCATATTAACATGTACTGCATATGACGAAGTTGTGTATGTTGTGTGCATGTGTAATCGACTGCCTATCCAATGTCCACTATAGTGTAGCCACAATTGATTGAGATGCTCTGTGTATTGCATGTGTTTGAGGCAGACACTCACGTTACTGCGATGTGCATAGTCTCACAGCAAACATGCGCAGCATGCATTATGCGTAGGTGTGTTACATGTGTACATGGCCTACACCTCACCTATGACATGCACATTTTATTCGCAATATTAAATGTAGAGCACACTTACCAGCATGGGTCTGCTGCTTTGCTGTCACACCAGAGGGACCTACAAGGATATGAAACAGTTTGTCAGTGGCAACAACTGTGGCATTGCTACTGTGGGTTTGCAATCTTACAGTAGCACAATGGTTGACAGTCACAGGCCTACGCATCATGTTCCAAATTATCAGTATTGCACACCAGGCTCCACATCTTCTAACTACACAATACACATCTCACATATGCATGATCTAACAATAGAGGTAACAGTAGTCTACAGATATGTCATGTTACCTGCACGCTCCATGTGAACTTGCTGGGGGGCTCCGGCCTCCATGATGATACATGTGTGCTGTTGTTGTTGTTGGCTGGGAGCCCCCAGGCTCAGGAGCAGCTCCTCCACTCTGGTGAGGGGGAGATGGGTGGTAACCCCATCACCTGTTGCAAGCTGTTGCCTACGGACATCAGACGCACGCTGCCGGACATGTCTATGTAAATCACTGCAGTGATGGCGTACCTGCTCATATGTCCGGTTATGCATGCCTATGTCATTTATCCTATGGACAACATCTTGCCACAGTGCAGTCCGCTCATGTAGGTCCTGGTTGGTTCTTGAGAATAGCAGGGTGTAGTTTTGGATGAGACTGGTGGTTAGGATTTCATCGTCCGCACGACTATAGGTAGGGTTGTGATGGTGGGCCATGACCCTGGAAGACAATGAAACAATATGTGTGAGCAAGCCATGTGGCACACTTATTCTACAGTACAGATATCACTGAACTGCCATAAATAGCAAACTATTGTCTGTCAGAGGATACACACTTTCAATTCCACATATCAGTGCTCATCCCACAACTGCCTGACAATGCCTGACATGCTCTATATATTAAAACATTTTCTGCACAGCAACAAAGAGAAACCACTATGTAAGACTATGCAACAATACATGGCACACTGTATGCGACACAATGCACCACCTAGCCACAGGAGCTATATATCAAGCCAATGCATAAAGAAATATGTAATCCATTGCAACGATTGTAAAGTCCAGTTACAGTATTACCAGTATACCACACTAGTTGTTGATGGAAAACCCCTGCCTAAAATATGTGTACATTTGTGAAGATATGTGGCATACTGCTGTACTAGACTATACATGTTGCTAGATACACACTTATATCCTGTAACACACATATGACCGAGGGCATGTTACAGGCATACCCAAACACACATCAGACATACATACAGGACACAAAGGTATGGCAACCAAGATGAGATTTACGTGTGTACCATACAGTACTGTGTATCAGTACTTACAAACCCTTATGCCTGAAGTATGTAATCTGTGAGGACTACAGGAAACAGGGAACACAAAAAACAGTGTTTCCAAGCAATGTGGACATACACCATACGGTGCTGTTTAGGCCTACAGCTTCAGGTAGTACTACAGTTCATACAGGATTTGGATTCACCAGCAGTACCAATCAATGAGCATACATGTACTGCTTTATCCTCCAATGGCACAACCCAGTTAACACCAAGGGACTACGTCAGACCGTATGCCATACTGCTTTTTCTGGCTAGCAATAGCATACACATCTTTGCTGGGATTACAGCTAGGACACATAATACCATGACAGAAACAGTTTCCCACTAAGCTATCCCACATATACACAACTGTGACACATTCACCAACACATTCACCATCACACTCAGTCAACCTCACATAGTAATTATTGCAACAAGTACATGTGGGTGTGTACTGGTTCATAGGTAGGTAATAGGCTATTGGTCCTAGGGCCTATAGAAGCCTAGCCAGATGGTACCCTGGCCATTGACACCCAAGTAATTTAATTTCATGTGCGCCTGTCAAGCAGAGCCACAGAGGTGATTCCAGGGGTGTATTTCCTATCTCCCATCCAATCATCAAGACTATTCATGACGAGTGCTACTGAGGAGCTTTGTTTGCTATTGATAGGTAGTTTGTTCCAGAGTATGGGATGTCTCTGAGATATTAATCTATCCCTCCAGTATGTTCTGTTTATTGAGGTGACAAGGTTTAGGTCCCTAGAGCGTGTAGCTCATTTGTTTACGTGGAGCATGTCCAACATCTCTGGGTTTGATATAGCTTTGTATGTTAGGCAGAGGTCACCTCTGGGTTGGCGGTATGCGACACAGTCTAGCTTTGGTTTTGTGAGACGGCCTGCATAGGGCATCTGTTTGAGTACAGTAATACTCTTTGTGAGGTATGTCTGTGGCCTTTCCAGTTGCTGTAGATGTCTTGTGAGGTACATACCAGAAGGGGCATTGTACTCTATAATGGGTTTAGTGAGTGATGAGTAGAGGGGAACACTGACCTCTATTTCCCTGGATGACACAGCTTTTGTGATGAGGTTTGCCATGTAGACAGATTACATGACAAGTGTGGCACTGTGATTATCAAGGGGGAGACTACTGTCCACCTGTGTCCCATGGCCTCTTATCACACTTTCGGTGTTAAGTCAACTACCTCCTATGTGGTAGTTCATGGGTACAGAGTTTTTAGCAAAAGGGATGCCAATGCATTTCCGACAATGAGCTTGAGGCCATGACTTTGACACCAGGCATCTGTCACAATAAATATGACTCTCTCTCTCTCTCTCTCTAGATATATATATATATATATATATATATATATATATATATATATATATATATATATATATATACACATACATATAAACATGTGGTGTACATATAGATATACATATAGGCACATATACAGTCCACCTTTCATGGTGGGAATATCAATTATGAGATGTATGTGAGGTATACAGTTATGTAATGATATTGCACAGTCTTCTGCAAAATGCATTGAAGATGTTTTCAGCCCATGTGGCTTTAGCAGGCCTCACTGGCTGCAACACTGCAAACCTAATAAATCACACCCACAGCAACTAACCACCACATGTCATATACCAGCACTGTATGCTGTCTTGTTTGCCACACACTACTACCTACATAGAAATATGTACATAAAAACCTTCACCAACATATATATGACCTCCCTTCAGAAACAGTTGCACTATGTCCCTTGCTCTATGCACATGTACAGATGCTACTATATCTGACACAGATATATCTCTTCGTATGTGTGTGTCATACACACACATGGTACACACTGTTGTAAGTCCCTGGACCTCACGGCTGACCTGTTGGGCCTTGCTGCAACATGAACAGGTGTCACTTGTGAGCACACAGTAATATTAGGGGGTATATACATAGCTGCAAATGCTAGATTAGCATACTAGCCTGGTACAGCAGTTGCCAATGCTAAGCTACACGTTGATATGACTATCACGCATGTGTTACTCTGTCACATCAATGTTTATATAGCTGTATGCACTACTCCCCCAAACAGCCATTGTCCATACTACTGTACAGAACCCAGATAACATGGATCAGATGTTTGACATTTAATGCTGAGCTACATATATCAGAGTTATGTCCCATTGCACACAGCTACACACTGATTTGTCCATGGCAGTAGTTATGCAGGGCATCTGTGCATAGATTCGTACTGCTGCCACATATTGATGTTTCAAAGTATGTAGAATAGTCTTCAAATACATCTACTACATGCCAGTAAATATATATATATCTGTTACATACCTTTCCTTTGTATGTGTTTGTAGTTTTCAGTTCAGTGTGTCTTTGCCTTTTTTGTTTTTCGGCTGGTGTGGGTGGGTGGGTGTGTGTGTGTGTGTCTCTCTCTCTCTCTCTCTCTCTCTCTCTCTCTCTCTGTCGCTGTCTCTCTCTCTCTCTCAGTATCTGCAATGGGATGATTGCATGTGTGGGCAGCAAGTACAGCCTGTTTTTGTAGGTATCTGCACATGTGCATGTGATGGCCTCTGCACCAATTGGTGGCCACCATTTGGTAATTGCATGCAGCCTGCTGTGTGGTAATTGCAGTACTCACTTTCATAGCAACCCAATGCTATAAATTGCTATGTCAGGTAGGTGTAGCCCTTTCAGCTTTCCAAAGTTGGACCCATGCTTGTATGCTGTGGACACCGTTGTGTAAGTCAGAAGGTTGGTATAGTTCTTATATCTGAAGCTAGGGGTGTAGCCAGTGATTTAAATGTTGTACTCAGACCTGAATGTTGCCACTTCCAGTACACAGTTGTCAGTGTAGAATTGTACTCACCCCTATAAATGCTAACACAAGATACATGGGAGTATGTAGTTTATTTTCTACTTATACTATTAACTGCCATACAAAAGTAGTTATTGAGATGTATTCATTTGGCACGTGAACTGTTTGTGAACTGCTATACTGTGAATATTAATTTACTCACTTTTGCACAGTTTGTGCTTTTTTATTGTTGACATTAGCACAGGATGCTCAAGAAAACTGGACAATTCCAGTACTGAGTATGCCTGCCTACAACCTTGGTAGACCCTGAACACACAGGTATATTGTACATTTGGGTGGGGATGCAGACATACAGAGAGCACTATGTATTATTGTGTCATTGTTATCTTGCTGGACATTAATGGTTGCTGTGTACCTGTTAGTTTAGCAAGGCAAGTAGTCTGTCTGCATAGCTCACAACTGTAGACCTATCCTGATGGTAGCCAGATGTTAGGCTTTTATTCTCTGTCTGTGCAATGCACAGGTCTTTCAGCACTGGTACAATGCCATTGTTACAGTCGTTTGCTACCAGTACATGGCTACATCCTTTAGTATTTCAGTGTTGTACTCCTACATAAGGGTATGCTTGTGGAACTCCTTCCAAAGATATTAGCACAGTGTGTAACAGCAGAAAAGCTGATATGCCTGTGTGTTTCTGCCTCGGCCAGGCCTCTGAAACACTCAGGTACATATTTGAACAAAGTGAGGTAAAGTTAGGTAAAAGTGAGGCACACCTTATAAATATTAGGGACAGTAAGTGGAGACTTCAGGAGAACTAGTGCATATGAATTACTGCACCTTTTCTGAAGTACAAGTGGTGTCTAACTCCTACATATTGTCATTATTCATTAGGTGTAATACCCCACCTTTCTGCCTAACATCAGTACTTTTCAGGGGATTCAGAGGGACACAGCTAACATATGTTTCAAAATCAATGACATCACAGTTGGGATCTATGTCCTCTGCCCTAGTGAGATATGCCAGTGTTTGTCCTGCTAAGATACTGTGTGGGGGTTGTAAAGTGCTGCTGTAACATCATTTACTGCTAGAATGGCTGGTTCTCTTATCACAGTCATGTAATGAAATTCCACAACAACTGCTGGTAATGTTCCACAGAACAGGTTTTGTGTTATGGCATTCCTATTTTTCCTTTACATTCACTCATTCTGATGCATGATATATCTATTTCAGCAACAACCTTCTGTATATGTACCGTGGCTTAGTGGTACTTCATGCAGTCTAGTGTATCCTGGGTTCGAGACTGACAGTGGTGTTTTATTTTGCTGCTGAGCAGAACAAGGGCCCTCACATGCAGGGTGACTAAGGCACTTTTAAGCAGTTGTAAGTGGGTTTGCGTGAAGCTTAGCAATGCCTAGCTAAGGACACACAAGTGCACACTCACGCAAACCCGCTAACTACTGCTTAAAAGTGCTTACTCCCACTAACCCTTGCGCTAATTTCTTTGAAAGAAAAGAAAATGGGGAGATAGGACAGTGGTGAAAAGGGGCACAAAGAGGGAAAGACTGTAGGGAAAACAGCTCAGGATGTGCAGGAAGGGTGTAAGGAAGGACCATAGCTGCCCATTTCTTTTACAGCAACAGCTGTGCATATGCAATACTTTTGGAGGGATATATGAAACATTCCATCCCTGGGAGAGGGGTGAGGACAACAAAGTATGTTGTACTCCCAATTGAATTACATTTTATATGTTCAGCAGACGTGTGAAAAATGGCATCTATGTATGGGGTGTAATTTTTTTTTGGAGCAGATTGCCCTTTTATTTCCAGGTGAGAGTGGAATGTGGGGTAGGGGATGTAGGTATATTTGGGGAGGTAGGTTGGGGAGGTAAACAGACAGGACAAACAAGACACATACAGGGGAGGAATATGACACATGTGGTGGGTGAACACCATTGACGGGGAAGGATGTTTGGAAATCGCAAGTCCATGAGCCCACAGATGGCAACAGTGGAACTGAGATCCCAACCCATGGGCAGTCACCACTGCACCTTCACAGCCCAAAGGGTGGCTGTGCTGGGGGCTACATAGGAGGGGTAGGCTCACCCGTGAGTTGTGCCACTCGTGCCTCAAGCTGGCATAGAGGATCAGTGACAGAACACTTGATCTCCCTACGCACAACAGCCCGGACCGTTCGGAGGGTGATAGGTGGCCCTCCTCCACTCACGCTTGCACAGGGGGGATGAGCCCCACCCCCTGCAGTGCTTCCACCCAAAGGTGGTACAGGGCCAAAGGAGGAGGAGGTCCCAGGCTGGACACCGGACCTGCTGGTGCCAGGTGCCATCGCCAGCTGAGGTGGGACAGGTGGGTCCGCTGGGACCGGCCTTCCCATACGTTCTATGTTTAGGAGGATTTAATGAAAATATGGGTTAGAAACAGTCAACAGCATTCCCAATTAGTTATAACAGCATGCAGAAGTATTCCCATTGACCCAATACACCAGAGTTCCAACCGGTGAAGAACAAGCATGACACATGCATATATGGAACAACAGTGGACATTACAACAGCATGCAGGTTTAATTGATGCCAGCAGGCCACCAATATTGTGGTATTTAAACAGGGCACATGCATCAAAATAAATGCAGATATTTATAAACCAATAGGACATATGTCCCAACAAATGTTTTGCATACCCATTGAGGTGTGGGATTGCATTTTATATGCACATACAGTAGGGTGGAAAATGATAGCTCCATTAACAACTTATTTATCCTTCTAGTTTACACTACATTCCTATTAACTGCAGTTATATGTCCCCTACATGTATTATTACACTACCCAATTGTCCTTAAATCGTGAGATGGGTTTTGCTAGACCTTTATATACATGGACTGTATCTGACATACAAACTGTCCGGGATGCAGATGTTACTGCTACATATTTTGTGAGTTGCTCAGACACACTACTGCTGAGATGGTACACTGGCAGCTCTACTTTCATATACTTATCTAGATATGTATAGATGAAATTATCAGTTATATGTTAACAGCTCCCTACATTTCTGCCAGCACAATGACATTTCTGGGGAACATAATATCAAGCTACTCATGTGCCAGATTAACCTGTACATGCTGGGCATGAACCAACAGTTGAGGACTGTGAATATACTTAAAAGCTATTGGCACTCCCTTCATCCACTTTTTATGGGCCTACCCAACTGTGTGTTAACAGCGCTTAATACAACAGCACTATTTCTATAATGCAAGAGTACAACAACATATCAAAGAAAATGACACAGACACACTCCAGGAATTATACCTTTATTAAAGACTTAAACACTTTTCTAGAGGCTCTCTCATTTATTTTATATAACAGTGCATGCAATATAATTATTACAGAATTATTATACCTTTATTTATTGTGTTAAAACACTTTTTTCAGGCTCTCTCATTTATTTTACATAACAGTACAAACAGAATAATTACTAACCTGCCTGGTGGCACAGCCTTAGCAGCCTATCTGCATTGGCTTGCTTATTAGCAGCACGGACACCTGCAGTTGTGAAGTAAATGAAGTGATATTGAGACATACCTATCCATAGCATACACTAGAATAGCAATTCTTACATACTTAATTCCATGGCTACTTACTCAATAGTGGGGCATTTTCCATTTCACGGGCCTCCTGGATCCACTGGTCCAGTTGATCCACCTTGCGTCTCTTCAGGTGTGCATGGTGGTGTCTGACCTGCACACCAGTCCAAGGGACACCTGTGGCACTGGTGAGTTCATGAGCTAGACAGTCCTAGGCTTCCACTTTGTATTGGGTGCCCTGGTACTGGCCCTGCAGGAGTCTATCCTCATGATTATGGACAAGGAGCCAAACCATTACTTTTGACTCCTCAATGCCCCAACGTTGCGCTCAAAAATGAGAGCCCTCTCCAGCACCGGCCATTGCTGCCTGCCGATGGGAGCTACAGCCAGTTATGGCAAGTATTCCCGCCTATGGAGCTTAAATATGCATCATTTCCCGCACTTATTTGTGATTGGCCAGTTTTGAAAAAAACGCAGCTGAAGGTACACCTGCTTAGCAATGGGTAAACTTCCATTGATAAATATGTGTGTGTTGAAAGTGCATACTTATGAAAAGCTGTCATGGCGTAATGGTTCAGTTCTGGTATTATGGTACACAGTATCCCAGGTTAGAGGCCTGTCATTGCTTTTTATTTCACTACTGGCCAGACCAGCTAGGAGGTGTGGCTATGTTTTACCGACTTTGCTCAACTTTGCCTGAAGTTGCTCTACGTTGTCCAATGTTGCTCTGTGTTGCTCTACGTTGCGCTGGTTAGCGCGGTGCTCAGCTACACACAAACATGTTCTGTTTGTGCTAGTTGGCGCGATGCTCAGCTCCGCACAAAGATATTGCTCTAGTTAAAGCGGTGCTAAGCTATGAGCAATTATACTGAAATGTGCTTAATACTGGTAAACTTTGCTTAGCAGTGCTTCACATTGCTTAAGATACATTACTTATGCATTCATCAGTTTGCATAACCATTTTACTTTCTTATATGTATATAAAATTCGTTCACTACCAGATAGGCCATTTCAATGCTTTTTACTACAATTTCAATGATAAATGTCAGGTATTCTTTTCATATACAGATTTCCAACAGAAAATAAAAAGGGAAGTGGTGGGACTCGAACCGGAATGCCTCCTCTTTGTGCGAAGGTTCTACCACTACGTTACTGCTATTTTGCTTAATTTGCATATAAGTTTATTATTATCCTCTTCAATTTCTTGACTGCTAACTGTAGCTAAGCAATGGGCAAACCCACGCAAATACGGGCAGCTATATCGGGAATAATAAAAATAAATAAATACAAGTTTTACATTTTATAATTGTACTGGGGTTTAGAATGTGGGGGAGTGTGGTGTTGGGTTTGTATACATTTGAGCGGGCTCACTCATGTCAGTTGACATTTCCCAATTGTGGGACTTGCAGGGGCATGGATTTTTGGACTTCTCGGCAGTCCGACAGGCCTCCTGCACTTGTGCATGCTCCGTGTTTGCCTTTGAGTTGAGGCAGCAAGCCCTCATTAATATGCATGGCATGCTGCCATCTTACTCTTACACTGGCGTTTCTGTGTAAGACTACTCTAGTCTTACATGGAGGATTCATGAATCCTGGGGATTATCTGTTATTAATTTAGATGCACAGTAGTATATCCTGTTAACTTCTATCGTGTTTAATTCTGTTCTATTGCATGAATCTCTATGGACAGTCCTCATTACTGTCTTCATTTGTTTTGTCAAACTTCTAACTTTTGGGGTTTTATTTCCTTTCTGTAGTCTATTTCTTTCATTGATCTTAATATGTCTATTCATCTCTATTAAATCAAGCAACTCTTCTCTTAGATCATTTTCTTCTAAACTGAGGGTACATTCTTTGTTCTCCATTTCTTGTGGGCATTCTATAGAATGTTCCAAAGCATCTTCCTCTGTCACATTCTGTTCAGTTTCATCTGTTGCTCTTTCATATGGGAACTCAATGCCCTGTCACTCCACAAAACTGACTGCATCAGAGTTGCCACAGGTTCCTGTTTCTCCCCTTGCTGTACAACTCCAACTGAACATTTGCACTGGTTTCCTGTAGAAGGCTCCAAAGTATCTTCATATGGCAACTGATCAGACGTTTGTTGCTCACCTGATTTCTCCTTAATTTGTGGACCCATTGTTCTATCCTGCTGTGGTATTTTATGAGTAAGATTTTTTACACTAATCCTTCACTGTGTACGTACTCCATAACCCCCATTTCTATTTCTTTAACTTCTCCATTACTAATCTTCTTTTTTACTTCTTTTCTACATTTCCTCTTTGTTTTCTTATTTTTTGTATTGTAGAATTTTCCATGTCTAGATGCCTTTGCCTGTATTTCTCTTAAGATATCTATGGTGCTGCTCTTTTTGTATTGATTAGTTTAGGTTTCTCCTTTAAAGAAATATTACAGCATATCAAATCGATTTTTCTTTCCCATTTCCATATTTCTCCTTCAGATGTCTCCTGACCCTACTGTTTTTCCTTACTTTGGGGAATCATTCCATTATGCTGTGATATAACCTGTGTTAGACTTTCTACACTAGATCTTTACTTTGCAAGTATTTCATAACTTCAACTTCTATTTTTTTAAATTCTACTTTACTAATCTTTTGTTCTATGTTCCCTGTTTGTGATCTTATTTTTTTTTTAATTGTGAAATTTTCCATATCTTTATGTCTTTGCCTGTATTCCTCTTCTAATATCGTTGGGACTACCTTTTTGTGTTAATTAATATGCCTTTTTCCTTTGCAAACAAATTGTACCATATCTCATGTCTATATTTCTTTTTTGATACTTTTCAAAAGTCTCTATATTTTGTTCTTTATATTTTTGCACTTCATCAGATGCTTCTTTTTCTAATCAGGTCAACTTTTCTTGGTCTGTATAATGTTTCTCATAAATCTCTTGCATTAATGAACACATGTTTTTATTTGAAACTTCTGGCACTTTTTCATGTGGAAGTATTTTTATTTCATCTAATTTCTCTCTTAATCTTTTTGTATAACTTCTGTCTCAAAATTCTCTGCTTCTTCCATAATAGTAACAATGCAAAATTGCTTTCTTATACTCAATAGTCCACACTGTCATCTTTAGGGCTCTCTTTTGGCCTATCATTTTTTGTGTTTTTTGTGGACTGCTACTTCCTTCTACAACAGGGTGGCCATCCTCCCCCTGGGCCTGCCCTCACCCCATTGTTGGAATGCTTCTGTGCCTTGATGATTCTATGCTGTTATTTTTCCCAGTCCTGGCACCAGTGCACCTACCAGGATTGGAGACTTTTTTATCCAAAGTCTTGTGCATCTAGCTATCTTTTTAATGTTTTTATGCTAGTTCTGTCCATGATATATGCTACATAAAATACAGTCTATATATCAGTGTCATCATTGTGAGATTTTGTGAAAAAGAGGATCCACCTCATGAAGTTGCTCACCAAGACATGAGGATGTTTTCTGTTTTTTCATACTCTCCTTTGCTTGCTGACTTGTCATCTCTCCATTTGGATGACTCATCTCTCCATTTGGACCTGTTCTGTATGATGTTTGCAATATATGTTAGGTATTAGAAGCAATGATTTTAATTGAATAACATCTATAAAACATGGAACAGCTAAATTATATCCTCATTTGCACAAATATACCAAGAAGAAAGACTGTAGTACTTAATGTTTTCAGTGCTGTAATGACATTAGTTGAAATATGATGCAGTTCAACAATTATAGAAGCAATCATTCACAAATGAGTAGGAACAAACAAATACTAGATATTCACTGTGCACAACCCTAAGTCACAAAAACATATGCTAAAAACAGGAAACAGTCATCATCATTTGTACATGGTGGTGGTACTGGGTAGGAGGGTAACGCTGATACCAAATAAGTGAGTAGTGCAAGTTAGAAGCACATATACAGTGTTCAGGGCCAGTAACAATTGATATAAAGCACTCAGTAGTACTGTTTAGATAGTTTGCATGTCTGTGAATTGATATGGGCAAGTGAATTATTTTTTTCAGTTTGTATGTACCTGCATGAACACAATCAAGCAATGTGCTAACACTGTGTCCAGGCATCTTGGACAGGCGAGCCATGCATAGTAGTCTACTACCCAGTTCAGCATTGTCTCCTCCAACAGGGATTATTTTAGCAATGTAAATATGACTCCTACTCTACCCTACCCCTTTCCATTTTTTTTTATATAATCTGCCCAACGTAACCTGACCAGCTGAAGCTGTTGATATGCCATAATATACCATTAGTATGTGTCCCACATTTTGCACATTTGTTCCCCTTAACTTACCAACAATAACACAGCAAAAGCTCTAAACACATACCTCTCAGCCTGTTAGCCCATCTGTTGTGAACAAAACCCATACTTCTCGAACTCTTAGAGCATAAGTATTCGCAAGCCATAAATAAAAAGAGGGACCAATATATCCTCTGAATGGTATAACTGAAATGTCTGTCATTTTCTAAATTTCAGTCTTTAATGCTTTGCCACCAATTGCCAAAACCCCAACTCTTTGAAATAAACCTAAAATATGAAACATTCTGAATATTCCATGAAATCTGTGCAGTTGAAAGGTATGCCAGTGCAGTTATATATGGCCCAGACAAACCTCTCAACCCAACAGAGCAGGCTATAGAAGAAAGTTGAAACCAGAACTCACCCCCTGTCTCACACAGTGCATGTGAAAACCCCATTGCACCCGTGCAGCTGCAGGGAGAACATGCATCCCCACTACTGGTGAATCTGGCCGATAATTTTGAATCAATAAACCAACAAGTTATGCCCCTCTCTAAATGTTAAAAGCATGACCCTTCAACCCCTTACCTTTATCTGTGATGCTTAGTACAGGAATCTGACAACAAAACCAAGCCTCCAAAAACCTTAAGTGCATTCAACCACGTGTTCAATAACTTGACGCTACCACAGAAAAGTAGTCCTTATATCTAGCCATTCTGCCAAACAAACAACATGCCGATAGATGTATACACCTTGTGCGTATATAATATATACACAAGCACATACATATATTTATCCAAATATATCATATATACATTTATCTATACAACCCAACCGCAGTAACTGTAAACTTGGCTTAATGTACCCAATGTGGAATTACCTGACCTAAATGTGCTCCATTCACCCTGCCTTACCATAACTGAGCAATATACTTTTCATCTACTTTTAAGATATCTGTCAAATGCCCGCAACTAACCCTATTCATCTACTGCAAGGTCTAACCCTAGTGAAATAACACAAAACCACTCAATGGCAGGCTACCAAGTTATTAACCGCTGTCCAAGCAACCCACTTGAACTGACCATCATACAACCTCAATAAACGCATCAACCTGAAAGCCCCAATTGACATAGGAACTGCACCTCATCTATCCCTTCACCGAGCTGCATGAAAGACTATAAATTCACCCCAGGATTCCACACATGTCCCT
>NC_056732.1:858923766-858948766 GCF_019279795.1 Protopterus annectens | reverse complement strand
AGATGCTTCTTTTTCTAAATGGGTCAGCGTTTCTTTGTCTGTATAATGTTTTTCATAAATCTGTTGTATTAATGAACACATTTTTTATTTGAAACTTCTGACACTTTTTCATGTGGAAGTATTTTTCTTTCATCTAATTTCTCTCTTAATCTTTTTTGTATATCTTCTGTCTCAAAATTCTGTGCTTCTTCCATAATAGTAACAATGCATAATTTCTTTCTTGTACTCAATAGTGCACACTGTCATCTTTAGGGCTCTTCTTTTGGCCTATCATTTTTTGTGGACTGCTACTTCCTTCTACAACAGAGTGGCCATTCTCCCCCTGGGTCTGCCCTCACCCCATTGTTGGAATGCTTCTGTGCCTTGAAAATTCTATGCTGTTATTTGTCCCAGTCCTGGCACCAGTGCACCTACCAGGATTGGAGACTTTTTTTATCCAGGGTCTTGTGCATCCAGCTATCCTTTTAATTTTCTTACCCTAGTTCTGTCCATGATATGTGCTATATAAAATACAGTCTATATATCAGTGTCATCGTTGTGAGATATTTGTGGAAAAGAGGGTCCACCTCATGAAGTTGCTCACCAAGACTTGAGGATGCATTCAGTTCCAGCAATACTACTCTCCTTTGCTTGCTGACTTGTCATCTCTCCATTTGGATGACTCATCTCTCCATTCAGACCTGCTCTGTAAGATGTTTGCAATATATAGTTAGGTATTAGAAGCAAGGATTTTAATTGAGTAGCATCTATAAAACATGGAACAGCAAAAGTATACCCTCATTTGCACAAATATACCAAGAAGAAAGACTGCAGTACTTAATGCTTTCAGTGCTGTAATGACAACATTAATTGAAATAAGATGCAGTTCAACAATTATAGAAGCAATCATTCACAAATGAGTAGGAACAAACGAACATTAGATATTCACTGTGTACATCCCTAAGTCACAAAGACATATGGTAAAAACAGGAAACAGTCATCATCATTTGTACACGGTGGTGGTACTGGATGGGAGGGTAAGGCTGAAAACAAAGAAGCGAGTAGTGCAAGTTAGAAGCACATATACAGTGTTCAGGGCCAGTAACAACAGGTATAAAGCACTCAGCAGTACTGTTTAGATAGTTTGCATGTCTGTGAATTGGTAGGGGCAAGTGATTTTTTTTTTCAATTTGTATGTACCTGCATGAACACAATCAAGCGATGTGCTAACTCTATTTCCGGGCATCTTGGACAGGTGAGCCATGCATGGTAGACTACTACCCAGTTCAGCATTGTCCCCAACAACAAGGATCACCTCTACCATGATTTGCACTGTTACTTACATAGCCCTGGTTAGATGTCAGAATGCTAACTGAATGTGAGCTACGTCTGCTGGATGAGCTCTCCTCACAACTGCATCCAGAACCTTGACCCTGTAGCATACCATATCTGGGCATGGACACTGCAATCACAGATGGAGCAGTTGATATAGTATCACTGCAGGAGTGGGATCTTGCACAGCCATGTTTGCTATTACCAGAAGATGTAGCAGCTCTCCAGCCACATGGATACCCAGTCTTTCCCAAGAGACATTGCATCACAGAAACTGCCCAATCTAGTGTGTTGTTCATCCTGTCTAAGGAGTTGCACACATAGTTCAGGGAGTCACTCATGTCAGAATGCTTGACATTAACTTGCTTTGTATGCCACTTATGAATGGAGTTTAGTTACACGAAATTATTTGCACTTGCCTATTTGTGTATAGCGTTTTTATTGTATAGAGTTAGTGAATTTTTCTGTGAAATAAGCTCTGTGTTTTGAGTGTAGTCTGTTTGCAATGTATGTATTGATATCATGTGACTATACACAATAGTTTCTATTGGCTAGTTGTCTATGAATGGTGAGTGCTTTTTATGAATGAGTAGTTCCTATAATGTAGATCATGTGCTTTTAGAAATTGTTTTGATTTGTTACTTATGTTTTTAAAAGATGGCTGTTTATACATTTGTTTTAATGATCTGAAGAAGCGGCTTATAGCCGCAAAAGCACTTGTATCCTATTTGTTATCTGTTCTTTTTTAAAGTATTAGTTCACTGACATGGTGGTTGTATTTGTCCTAGTCCACTTTCAAAAAAACACACAACACCGAATGACATTTGACGACCTTTATTAAGCTTCCATAAATATGATTGTTAACCAGTTATAGATTTCAACCAAAACATGACACAAGTAATAATAACCTCCATGAAAGGAAACATAAAATAACCATAAGGGAAGTGTAACCACTCACTCTTGATAAGCAGCATCCCCCACTTGCTCTCTTATCTTATACTAACAAGGCAGCGAACACACTCACCTTCAATTTACTGAATTACACCACCATCCAAATAAGCAGCTCTGCTTGCTTATTAACTTATCCAACAGAGCAACTGCTCACTTTCCTTCCCAACTTATTGATTTGCACATCCAATACCAGAGGGGGAACAGAATAGGGAAAAGCCTGCCCCTCTTCTCCGCCCACCAGCCTGACCAGGCTGTTCCTCCTCTTCTTCAATAAATTTCCAGCAACCCAACCATCAATAATGCATCCAGCCAAACATCATTCGGTGCACTCCATCCTCTAATCAAGCTGTAAGAAAGTCATTATTTCCTAAAACCCTTTCACATAACTAATGAGAATAGCCAGTTAACTAAGCAGTTGAAAAAAAAATACTGATCCCCCTCCTATGCCAAGATAGCAACCCTAACCTCATAACCTAATATGCCACTGCTCATGAAATAAATAATCCTTATCTCATGACCAATGGAAGCCATGCCATGATTCCAAGAGAGTTACCAGCCAAATGGACAACCAAACAGTAAGCTCACTACCACTAAAACCATGCAGAGGCAATTGCATACCATCATAACACCTTGTGACCCCATTTTACCACCCAGATAATGGAGCAACCAAAACGGTTTCTTTACCGTCAGTGCAATAACCATCCTAACAATTCCCCGATACTTAACATCAAACTGGGCAAGCAACCAATTGCTTAGGCAACTGAAATTAAAACCAAAAACCCCACACTTAACACCAGATAATAATTCCCTTGTAATATGTGTACTCATACTCTGGTCATTAAATAACAAAAGCACCACCAGCACTATAAAACACAAAGCCATCCAACAATTAAAAACTCAGCAGTACAAAGCAAAAGATGTGATAACCCAACAGTGCACGACCAGCAAACAGAAGCCAACAAACTCTACAAGTTGCCTCAAAGGCATACCCCAGCCTCACTGGACAGACCATGCAAGCACCAAATTCATCAACAAATGAGGACTAACTCCTTCTCTCGACTTAACCAGCAAGTGAAAACTTTCTGCCTAAACATAACCCAGCTCACAACAAAACAGGAAAGCTGAAACTTCACTGCAACACACACCCAGCACAGGCATCCACCTCCAGTCAAGCAGTGCACATGGAAGAGAGAAAAATCTTATTTTTTTTCCCCTTCATATACAGCCACACGGTGCCTTGCATACCGCCCACAAGCCAACCTCTCCACACTCCCCATGGACACCACCAGCAATGGTCTACGGTCTACAGCACTATTGTGCTTGCACAGGGTGAATGCCACATACGACTGTCACCAAACCCACAACAGATTCTGCAGACTCAAGCTCCATAGAAACAGCTGATTCCCGAAAAGATAAATTGTGTCAGCTCACCACCATTCCCACAGAATAACTCATTGTAGAAAATATTGCCATGATGCCCCATGCATTACTTGATCCTCCCCTTACTACAAATAGAACACGCTCTATAAATGCTGCCTAAAAAAAAAAAAAAAATCTTTAGGAAAACACTTACTGTTACCGCAAACAATGAAGGCCCGATAACCGTTTTTACCACCACACCATTCACATTATCTCAACAGCTGCTAACATTATTTCACGCATCCATGAAAAAAGGCCATAACTCCACAAGCACCCTAACCCACGAAAAACACTCCATCTCACCACACAGCAGAACCAGTGAAAATTGCCAAATTCCTGAACTTACTGTGCCCATGCAACCAGTCCTTAATAATGGGTGCCTCGTGACCCGTGAAAGCACCTGAAACTATAAGTCTGACTTTTTTTTATATGCAAGAAATTGACAACTAATTCACCCAACTGAACAGCGAAGCCACACTGCTTTCTTTAATGGAAAGGCAAGGTTCTACAATCCTAAGGAGCTGGAAAGCCACCCCAGCAGCGAAATTACCACAAAACCCCACCAACAAATTGCTGCTGCCGTTCCACAAACAAATTCCAACATCATGTCACCATGTACATCTGCTTACAAGCCCCACTAAGGGGTGACCATAACTATAAGTCAGCACTCCAATCCATGCCGCAGACCACAATTCAATAATTCTATAAGTACTAAAAGAAAAGGAAAACACTGCCTTATTCCCCTTTAAATAATTAACCGGGGAATAAAGCATAAACAATCTGGCAAATAAAAGATATCCCTAACCTTGTAAGTGGAGCCCCACTACATCACTCCCCCCAAAAAAATTGTACTGTACCTTACCACTATTAACCCAAGGCCTACCTGAACCCTTAACCACCTACAGGCCATCAAGGACATAGTACTTGCTGTAGCAAGTTCATGCCAAAATATGACTTCAACATTAATTACACTTGACAAAACTCTCCAGGCCCCTCCCTATCCTTACCTCATTTCCTTCTAACATCCCTCCACCCCATTTAACCCTATCCTCCCCTTAGTCTCTTAATCCCTATTAATCTATGTGCCTAACCCTCACTTGAAAATGTCCCAGGGAAAAATGGTCTGTTCCAAACACATTTGTTTTGTATATTTAATAATGGTATGTTAACCTTCTTAACAGATGCTAAAGCTATAAAAGCTTTACTATCACATGGACTTGAATCTACCTTATATAAAGTATCAGCAAATGTATTCTTACCATGTGCAGGCCAGCTGGCAGCCAACAATTCAGAAGTGCTTGTATCCAAGGACTGGAAAGAAAAGTCTGCTACACATCACAATACAAATAAAACAAGAAAAATATTGCAGTTCCCTTCAGAAGTGCAGACTTAAAGTATTCTCATTAAAAAAAAATATTGAATATATGGATTCCTACTGAAACCCAAAGCAAACTCCACTATTTTTGTATGATCATAGTCTCACTCACAGTTATCATTGTCTCTCTCTCTCTCTCTCTCTCTATCTCTGTTTATATATATATATATATATATATATATATATATATATATATATATATATATGTATGTATGTATATATATATATTTATTTATTTATTTATTTAATGTTTGTTTACTGGTAAAGTCAGACTTGGAACAAAGGCAATTTTCAGTGGAGGCCCGGGGAGAAATGCTCCAGAAGCATGTCTTTGTTACATGGGAGGAAACCAGACCACACAGAGGAAACCCACACGAATGCACAGAGGACATGCAGGCTCCACACAGAAAGAACTCCAGCTGAGAATCAAACTGGAGAACCTCTCAGTGTGAGGTGGCAATGCTACTGCTGCATCACTGTGCCATTTTAAATATTATATATATAGATATTTTGATATAATACATCTTAGATCATCATCATCATCATCATCCCACTTTTTCCCATTTTTTTCTACATGGGGCATTGTGTTAACTATCACCAACTCTCTCGATTCAGTGCCATACTGCTGCTTTCTTCATCACTCATGCCTGACTGTCACAGATCTACTTTTACACAATCCATCCACCTCTTTGCTGGATGTCCTCACTTCCTCTTACCTTCTTCCTGTCTTTCCCAAATCTTTCTCATCATACAGTCTTCTGCTTTTCTGCACATGTGTCCAAACCACTGTATTCTATTCTCTTTGATCTTTTCTGCAATTGGAGCTACTTTGGCTTCTCCACTTATGTCCTCATTTCTTCGTCTGTCCCACTGTGTGCATCCTTCCACCCTTCTCAGGCACTTCATTTCCATCACCTCTAGCTTCTTCAACTGTTCTGCTTTTACTGCCCAGGTTTCTGTACCATACAGTAGTACTGGTGGCCACACTGTCTTGTACACCTTACTTTTCAGCTTGTTTGGCATTTTTCTGTCATAGGCCTAAGACTCTATGCCAGTTGGCTGCAGCACCACTGAATCTAGCCTTGACCTTTTAATTCAAACTTCCCTTCTCTTCAAACACCCCTCCCAGATACCTGAAGCTGTTTACCTTTTCCACTATCTTCCCTTCTGTCCCTATTCTCAGCTTCGTCTGATTTCCCCAATGTGCTCCCATTCCCACCATCTTATCTGTGCTTAGTTTCATCCTACGTGCCTTCAGTTTTGTATTCCATTTTCCGAAACTTTGCTGAAGAGTCTGCCTGTAATGCCACATGATCTGCATACAGCAACTTTGTTGGTCTGCCCCCTCTGACCTGTTTGCTAATGTAGTTCATCACCAGTATGAAATGCAGTGGGCTCAAGAGCTGAACCCTGGCATACTTTCACTCTCACTGAGAACTTCTATATGAGGCCGAACACTGTTCATACTTAAGTCATTGGGTCCTTGTACATAGCCTCAACTAATTCTACCAATGCTTCTGGGACTTCAAGCCACCACAGTACTGCCCAGATCAGCCTTCTTGGGACCTTGTCATATGCCTTCTCTGAATCTAGGAATGCCCAGTTGGACTCTCACCTCATCTCTAACTTCTTCTCAAGTATCTGTCTCACTCCAAACATCAAGTCAATTGTGTTGCATCTGTATCCAAACTGCTCATCTCCCAAATTATATTCTACTACTCTGCGTATCCATTTATCAGTGGACATGCTCCACTTAAAGAAATCCCAATCCCTCTGAGCTACATGCTCTAGGGACCTAAGCCTTGTCGCCACAATAAAGAGAACATGTTGGAGGGATAGATTCCTGTCCCAGAGACTTCCCATACTCTGGAACAAACTACCTATCTATATCAAACAAAACTCCTCATTAGCACTCTTCAAGAAAAATCTTGATGATTGGATGGGAAATAGGAAATTCACCCCAGGGATCACCTCTGTGGCTCTGCTCGACAGAGGCACAGGAAAATAATTGTCTTGGGTGGCAAAAGTCAGAATACCTTTTTGGCTAGGCTTGTAAAGGCCCTAGGGTCAATAGCCTAGTATCTACATATGAACCCTCTCCAGAACTTTCATGCAATGTGATAGGAGTTTGATGCCTCTGTACTGCCCACAGTTGTGGATGCCCCCTTTGTTTTTGTACACTGCCATGAGTATGCTTATTCTCCAGTCATCTGGGACTATATAATACATCTTAGATACATGCATAGAAAGATATATCAATGACACTTGCTTTTTGCATACATGTAAAGTTTGCTTGGGACACTCTGGGTCTGTCATCCACATCTGCACTAATATCAAGGATTCTGGTGGAACCCTCTGCTGAGCTATCTGGATCTCTGACAGTGGACAGGAACTCCTCTGTTTCACTTAGTGATGGTTCTGTATTAGGACCACTCCCCATAGACACTTGTTCCTGGGCAATTGCAGTAGCCCTATAAAAGGCAGAGTTTATTTTGTCACTTGCCCAGTGTCATATCTGAGAGTAGGTTTTCCATGCCTTCCAACAGCATTAAGGTCATCAACCACCTACTGCCATATCCTGTCTTGGGAAGGCTGCTCACCTCTATATCTCCCTAGCAGAAAAGCTCCATGGCAATGTAAGGCCTGGATAATGACCTAATTTTCTGCATCAGTGTATGGTGACTTGTGAGTAACAGATTTCTTCTTGGGTGCCATAACCTGTATGACATGAAACAGAAAACAGACACAAAAAAATTACATTTATAATAAACAGACAGTATGGCTGTGAGATCAGTTCTGTATGATTGCATACATCCAACATGAATACAAACATGGTAAGTGCTTATTATAACTACATCCAAGTTAAGACCGCTACAGAAAAATATATACATTTAAAACTCAATTATCAGTGCAGATCTTATAACACTTCTGTAATGGTGATAACACAGGTTTGACTGTGTAGTACACTGCAGCATTAACAATAACAATTATAAATATAGCACTAGAAAAGTAACATCAAACTGTTATAATTGCCATATATCCACTGCTATGGGGATTCAGTCAGGTAGAAGTACACAAGGAGAACAAAATTTTCTTTTCCTGCTAAAACAGATAAGAATGCCAGACCTTCCCACATACTTAGAATACAATCATCTGCAAGTGAGCAAACATGATATACAAAATAAAATAATTTGTCATGTGACATTCAGTAGCATAATTCCAGAAATGCAGGCATAGTTATGGCAAAAGGAAGTAATAAAAGTAAAAAAATATATATATAGTAAAAATGCTTTCAACTGTCACTGCACCTCACATTTTAATGTTGAACTAAAAGCATTTGTTAAGAAATAGGAACAAACTTTGATAATACTGCACTGTAGAAAATAGATAGTAATGTCTTTTGGCTTTTCCCACTTAGGGGTCACCTCAGCGGAACTCCAGTCTACTAATGATTGGCAGTGGATTTTAATGGTGCCGAGGTGCCAGCCTGATGCCCAACCTTCAAATAAGGCACGCCCATTCACGCATGCGCCTACCTGTATGTCTTTAATGTCACTCGACTGTGGGGAGGACATGCAGACTCCACACAGAATGTGCTCAAGCTAAGAACCGAATGGGAGAACCTCTTGCTGTGAGGAGACAACGCTACCCGCTGCACCACCGTAGCCCTATACTGTAGAAAATAGATAAATCTCCCAAAGTTTTATTTTACTAGCAGTATTATGCTCTGTGCTTCAAATCAGTCTCCCCAGTATGATACAAGGGCATTAGATACATGATTATCTTTTTATAATGCAAAGTCAATCCTCTGAGCACTGTGAGTATTCATATGAAGTGTAAAATCATTAGCATTCTTGAATACCAAAAGCTGCGCTAAGTGAAGGGAATAAAATATAGTGTAAGGACCTAGATGATTGCATGAACAGACCCTAGCAATGCAAGGATGAGCATTGAGAAGTTTCCCTGTTAATAGCTTTCATGCTTATACGATTTTTCTGACTGCAGGAGCAATCAGCTTTCACAGTCTTCCCTCTTTGATATACACCTATAGAGGGTGTGCCAGGGAGAAAAGTATACCTCTCAACTGCCCAGATGTTTGCAGAAAGTCCAAAGTTTTGCCTCTTATTTTTTGGTTTGTTTACAATAAAAATCTGTAGTTATCTGGCAAATCATTGAGGATTGAAGTCACTAAATAATGGTCAACATTTGAGTTTCAGACTTCATATCCTTTCTAAAATGATTGCTAACCCAAAAGCATTTATTCTAACAACTTTCTAATTTTATAAGCGCAATATTTAAAATCTGTCCCTATTTTTGGATATTTGTCCACTCATTATTTTTGTCTTTGCATGCTAAGAGGTTGAGAGGTATAGAGAAGAGACTTAACAAAAGGTCTGAAAGTACAATGAGTGATTTAGTAGATTGACAGTCCTAATTTTCAAATGCTAGTTTTAATGGCCACAGCTACTGGCAAGAGTAAGACATTTTTTTCATATTAAAGGGAGCAGTTTAAGCATTGGGAAAAGTAACATATGGCAATAAAACAGAGACAGAGTTGCTGTTTTGAAACAATAGATAATGAAATGAGGCACCAGACACAAAGACATGGATACACCTGTAATGCCTGCAGTCTATGATTAATATTGTGTGAGTGCATGCCTTTGCAAGGAAAACTTTCATAATTTGTTTCTGTTGCACTTTCAATGTGACTAGATACAATGTCACATTATCATTACATCTAACCCCTTTATCACCTTGTTGCCTATGGCAAATCTCAGAAATAGCGTAAAAATGATTGCTTTAAATACTCTTGTGTGAGGGTTCAAATCCATACAGGGCCCCTATTGCAACATAACACAGTTGGCTAAATATGTACATGTAAAATATTTGATCTACAAAAATATTTTTTTTTTCTCATTTGCACTCTGTCTGGTATTGAACACCACTGACTGGCAGCATGCAATGGCACTGAATTGCATTTCACTACCCATAGAGAAAACAGATTAATTTTCTTTGAAATGCCATCAACAGTGCAATGAGGACTGGAATTGTTGCTCTTTACTCAGCAGCCTGAACAGACATCAAGTAAATTAAAACTTTTATCTCTATCGCATGATGTGTAAGGGTATTTGTTTTAGAAAAACAGTACAGGTGATGCAGAGATTGAAACCTGTTCACAGATCATTTCACAGAGGGAATTCAGAATAATTTTTCACACACATTTTGTTGTATGACTGAAGGTCAATCCTGACTAAAACTGACAGCTGGATACCACATTTGAAATGATTGCAATATGAATTTTATGTACTGTATGAACCAAGAAAGCATTTCTGCTGGTTCATGTGTCATTCTCCATTACCATGGCATTAGCTTAGGTCCTGATATTGTGAGACATACATGGTACTTCTGATGTAGATGACTAATGCATCACTGTAATTCATTACTAGCTCTGCTCATTGTGCATTGTGATTCACATCATGTTTCTTCAACTTGTCATCCCCCAAAAGCTGTTTGAACGTTTCTGCTAAATATTGCCTTTTACATTTGCATGGCACTTGGCAGTGCAAAAGTCACTTTTACAGCTTAAGGAAAAAAATGAAAAATTTAGTTTAAGCTGCCATAGGTAGTACACATCAGCCTGGGAGCATTGTGTGACTGTCAGCACTCTGAATTATACCATGAGAAGAAAATATAGATGACAGCTAACTCTCTCTGTGCCACAATGTAAGGTAGTGAGCTTACAGATAAAGGACATCTGATGCATGGTTCAAATCCACTAAATATTACTTTTACAGAGGGTTGTCGGAATACATATTTAATCACATTCGTGATACCATTGTATTGTTTAAAAATCAACTGTTTTTGCTATAGATAACTTCAATATTATTTGTCATTAACTACAAGTCTGATAATGTGTTCCACAAAGTACGTCTGAAGTTACAAGGAGATATATGAAGGAAGGCTTTTTCACTTGAATGCACTTCTTGCTCTTGACATTATTAAATATTCCCATGCATTGCATATCATTTACTTTCTGTATTTTTCTTTATCATACACTGGTGGTGCTTTGGTAGCGCTGTTGCCTGACAGTAAGACGTTGTCCCGTTCGATTCTCAGCTAGAGCGTCTTCTGTCTGGAGACATGCGTGAATAGGCGTACCTTCGTTGAAGGTTGTGCATTAGGGCTGGCAACTCGGCACATAAAAATCTACTACAAATCATTAGCAGACCAGAGTTCCGCTGCGGCGACTCCTAACCGGGAAAAAGTCGAAAGACACAACAACAATATACACTCATTTTCTAATGTCTTTCCCATTTGTTCTTTGCTCAGCAGTGTGCATACAGGGTTCACTGCCTAAGGAAAAAGTGAAAAAAATTTAGTTTATGCAGCCTTAGGTAGAGCAAATATGCCTGGTGTTATTTCACGGCCACCTACAACAGAGAGTAGTTACTTCAGTAAATGCCCCTGACAGATATCAAATTCTGTGGAACATGGTGTAACTGAAGTTAATTGAAAGAAATAAGGCCCATGACACATTGCTCAAATCCTGCATAGAGATCACATTGCAATTAGTCACACCATGTTATCTTTTTTGCTTTCATTTTTAAGGTTTGTTTGCACTTCACATGGCAGCATGCAAATAGGGTTCACTACCCAAGGAAAAAAGTGAAAAATTATATTTTATATTCAATTAGCACTGCTGCTCATCACAATAATATGCTTACTTGATGTAGGTATAGCACGGTGATCACATGATTGTTAATGAATCTCACAGAATGTCATGTGACCAGATATGAACTTATGGAAGTATCGAACAATCATTACATGGTTATAAAGAATCAAAAATATTTAAGTTATGATATAATTAAGGGTTATTGTGTGGCTCATTGTACTACATTAACAATAGAAATATTTGAAATAATGAAGCATTTCAGGAAATTTGCTATTGGAGGATGATTTTTAAACATCATTTCACTGAAGATTTGTGTATAAGTTATGGAAGGGGAAATAAATCAAAGGATTTTCTCGTACACATATTATGATGCTTTTAGGCACTCCCAGTGCTACTGCAGATGTTGTAGTACATATGAACATGTGACATATTTTGCAAGAAATAAAACTAACCAAGCAAGTTTTATGTTTATGAAATATACTTTTAAAGAACTGCTGATGCAGTATGTGCTCTGAGTTATTGTTTTTTATGTGAAACAATTAAGGAAGTTAAATACAGAGGAATGGATTCCAAAAGAGATTTGCTAACAGTGCAGAGTGCTGAAGAATGACATAAGCATAATAGTGGTGGATGACAAGCACAAGTAATACTGTATGTAGGGTAGGATAATTGTGGACTGTGCTTATGGCCACAGGATTCGAAAACACAATGGGTGTGCCTTATAAAATAAAATGCGAACAATATGCCAACAACTTTATGAAAACATGTAGTTAAATCCATACATGCCTATCATTTTGACTTGCAAATTCCTTATGAATTTCTTAGAAATGTTGAGGATTTCACAGAATGTTACTTAACAAAAAAAAATGCAAGCTGCATTTCATTCATTACAGCAGGGTAGTTACAACATGCCATTCGGGCTGATCTGTAAAAGCATCCCAGAAGGCAGCCAGCAAGCCCCAAGCCAGGCTACATTAAGTCAGTTATTTAACCATTCAGGAAGTAATAGATAGGTAAAGGTTAAACAGAGATGTGGTGTGAGGTGAATGAAGGATGAGTGCACCCCACATGTCTGCATACAGTCTGCAGGGTAACACAGTCTCTAATGAAACAAAAGTGTGTCGGCATCTCGATATGATGGATTCTGGGACAGTTCTGGCAGTAATCTGCACAAGAGTGGATACATTAATTCTCTTCACAGCCACACCCACAACATGCAGGACTGCCATGGTATAGTTGTATGTCATTGCCAACTTTTCCCATGTTCTTAGTGCAATTGATTGCACTCACAAACCAATGAAAATCTCATCATCAGATGATGCAAAACATTACATTAATAGAAAGAGTTGGCTATCATTCAAGTGTTAGGTTATGTGCTTGGCAGATGGCCTCATTATCAATACCATGTCATTATGCCCTGGTGTACATGATGCAATTTGTAGGGACAGTGGACTGAGAGACTCTTTCCAACATGTTGAAACTCCAGAGGGGTTTCTACTTTGTAAGTACAGGCTACAGCAGTGACTCAACAGTGAGCAAGGTGACTAAATGTGTGCTTTAACATCTACAAACAGGTGACTGCAGTTATCCACTGGAGCCTTGGCTTATGATGCCATAGAGAGCCCCACCATTGCCTGCCAAGGATCCATACAATGGAGTGCACACTGTGACATGGAACATCAATTAATGTGTGTTTGGAGTGCTGAAAGCAAGACTCAGCTGTCTGGACTCATCCAAGGGTGCACTGCAGTACACAACAGATATAGCATCACAGATATTCACAGTGTGTGCTATGCTACACAACATGTTAATGAAATACAGTGGTCTGCCAGCTCTAGGCATGGGTGACCTACACGAAGAACCTAGCTCAGGTAACAATGTAACATCTTACTCATAGCTTTGAGTCATGACAAACCACATCTACAGAATTACACTGATAAAGCAATGATTTTCACACAATGTTGCCCCATTACAGCAGCACTGCATACAACTACAGGAAAAAGGCCACATAATAACTGAAACAAGAAAAAAAAAACAGTAGTTATCTTTATGTAAAGCAGAAAGTAAAATGGGGTTCATATTATGTTTAATTGGCAAACAATTTAACACAACTCAAACATCTAAACACCCCAAAAAACAACATAGTCAAAACAGTGGCCCTGTAAATGGGGCATAAACACTTCAAACAATTTTTTTTTTGCAGGGCAGAAAATTCTTGCACCCAACAATATAGGGTCAAACCTTCATATCCCTAACTTCTTTTTATACCAAATCCTAGGTCACACAGACCTGAGAAATTGTAAGATGTGGAAAACAAATAGCAAACTTACCTTCTCCATCTTCTTACGTTCCCAAAGAGTCAATACTAAACTAATAAATGTGTAACAGAGCCACTTCTAATGCAGTCAAACATTGATCAGTGGAACTCAGAAAACTTTTTTTGTCCTGGCACTCTGAAATTAACTGAGCTAGTATATGCAAACTGTAAGCTTCTCAAACAAAATCTACTTTACACCAGAAAAATCATATTAACACAGATGAAAAATGATGTGAACTGAAAAAGGTTCTTTACTTATTATGTGACTCCCATTAATCCATAAGCATGGAGTAGTCATAGACCAAATATTAAAGATGTTAAGAAAGATGATGTTGCCAATGTAAGACTTTTAGACAGTGATTGAGATTTTTGAACAAATGTTTCTGCACCTCTGCAGCATTAATGTTCAAGGGGCATGAGGGAGCGAATTACAGTAGTAACAGAAAAAGCCACACAACAGCACACTAAAAGGAATAGAATACATCCTATTAACATAATATTGTAAGTCCATAATTACACCCCCCACACTTATCACACTGCATAATCCACAGTTTCATTTGCCACAAGTCCCTAAGCAATTCCCCTTCTTTGTAACTTAAATTGCTAACTGCATTTGTTATACCTCTTGTCACATACCTTAAATCAACTTCACATAATTTTTCAAACAGCAAAAAGGTGGGATGTAATGGTGGGTTACAAACACTAGGCACCCAAAGTTCATTTCTGCCATATTCACAACTGTTATTCAACATAATTGTGTATGCTTCTCTTTAAATGTGCAGTGAGATGCTGATGTCATCTGGCTTCATGGGTATTTAAAGTTCATTTGCGTTTATACTTTTATCTGATGAAGTTTTGTCATTATCTGAGACAAAAGCTCTAAGAAATTTTGGAGAATGAGTCCTTGCTGCTGTGTGGCTTTTTCTGTTATTCAAGTGTTTGTGGAAATTACAGAAGTAGCAATCAGAGGACAGCACCTCTGTGCTGAGCAGAGGAACTCATAATAAAGTAGATCTGTACTTAAAACATGACTTGCAGCACAATGGCAGATTATGGCAGGAATGTCAGTTCAACAATGTACATGGGTAACATGAATGGCCTCAGGACTAGGCTATGTTAACATCCACAAGGATGTGAGTGTCACTGCCTAAATGCAGTGGCAAATATTTGTAGCCAGCAACAGGTATCCTCTAAAACGGCAACTCAGCTCAGCACAACAGCCAACAGAAATACCAATATGGGTGTGCAGAGCAAAATGCCAACAGGCTCATTATATAAAAGGGCATGAAGTAGGGATGATGGAGAATTAGCAGAGAAGAAACCAGCAGAGGTAAAAGCAGAAAAGTAACCATAGGGAAGGAATGTTGGAGGGAAAATAGTTTTTTTTTGAAGCGTAGTGCTGCTTTTATTTCCAAAAGATAAGGTAGTGTAGAATGGCTGTGAGTGGGATTAAGAGAAGGTGGAAGGTAGCAGGGCTGACAGACAATCATGGATCAGAGACATGGGCATAAGAGACAGTGCACACATGAAGGTTAGACAAAATATCAGATGGACTGGTATAATCAAAGAGTTGACAGCTGGTGATGGAGACTACTGCACAATGAAGCAGAAATGGAAAATGAGATATAATGGAAGGGGATGCCGTAAACACATGGAATGGTTGGATGCCAAGCCAACTCAGACAGCAAATGCACTGTTTGTAGGAAGGAAGGGATACCTCGTAGACAATAAGATTTACTCTGATTTATATTTTGCTGTTTTAGCTTCAATTTTCACTGTTAGCTGTTAGACGGGACAGGTTTTAGACAGGCAAGCTCTAGCCATCCCAAGGGGCTTAGTCAGCTATAAATTCGCACAGATTGCTGAGAGAACAATCCAGAGCTTATCTAAACAATCTTGTCTTGGTTTGTAATATATTGATCTTTAGTGTTAAAAAGAGGTGCAACTGGGCAATGTAAAAGAATTTCAGCTTTTGTGTGACTCTCAACTTGTATGGTCAGAGCAACGACTTTACTACATTTAAATGTATATTGTTTGTGTGATTTTTCTCATAGAAGTTGATTTCAATTCTCTTTAAACGCCGTGGTACTGATTTTGATTATTCTTTTCTTTTAGAAGGTATTATTTATTTGCCGCTGAATATGGATTCCTTAAATGTGTATACCATTAATGATTTGCTAAAGCACAAATATCTTGTACAATGTAATAAATGTTATGTACATTTAAATGTAGCACCTGATAAAACTGGTGATCTGTGTTCTTCACTTCAAAAGTTGGATGATTTGCTTACCGTTATGAGTAGTAAATCTAGACTAAGTGATGATGATTGCTCTTGTGCAATTGGCACGGCTTGGAGAAGTGTTGTTATATATATTAATGACTGGATTGATGAGATTAATAATGTTAGGCAAAGAGCAAATAGAACACATTTAGGAAATGAAGTGTCTTTTGTCTGTAAACTCACTCAACCCCCTATGACACAGGATAATGGCATTGATAACTTTGGAATTCTGGATACAAGTATTCAGCAAGCTGAGGAATCAGAGCATATAGAAGGAAATAAAAATGAAGCAAAGAAAGTTCACAACAAATAACGAAAGAAAACAAAACTAATACATCTCTGTAAAGCAAAGAGAATGCATACTAAAAAGGACACTGTTGTGTTAAGTAGCACACAGATTACAGGGAATTGACATCTTTCAGGTAAAAAACCTTTAGTTTACAGAAAAAAAAATGTATCATTTTCCAAAGAAAAGGTAGAGAAAGGAGGCATGGGGCAGTTGAAAGGGAGGAAATCAAAAGTGAGCATAGCAGGATTGAAGAACATTACTATAAGAAAAAAGAGGAGAAAGGCATACATTGACAACATGGCTCCAGCTGTGGATGCACCAAGCCAGCTGGATGTGAATTGTATGCTTGCAAATGTAATAAGAAATGCAAACAGTGGGATTAATAAGTCTAATGGTGATGAATATCATTCCTTTGTAACAACTGATAGACCAATTATTACTGAATTAGAAATTGAAGTGCTGGATTCAATAAAGGCTACACATTGTGCTAAAACATGGTAGATCACTGTTCTGTATTCAGTAAGTGGACCTACACTGCACGTAGAGCTGTGCAAACATGGTAAACAGTGTGGCATGCTAATTACAGCATAAGCAGATGAATTGTATGCTAATCAACCAATCTGTGATGGAGTTTTCAACAAGCTATAAAGCAATTATGTACACTTAGTGCAGGTTTTGCATGCAAATTTCAAAACCTATTGGAATACAGCCACAGAAGCTAGTCTACATGGAAAAAATATTAGGGGCTGCTATTGCTGTTATACATGCATATGTGCAATAAGCCCAAGTCTATATTGATTCTAATAAATCTCAACCAAGAAGGAGAAGGATGTTTAGAACCTGTTTAATTTTTCACAGTCTGCATGATGTGAAAATTGTAGAGCGCTACAGGGTGGATAGATACACACTACAGGAACTCTGCAATCTCTGTCATCCTCAACTGAGAGCAAGGGAAAACTGAGGGGAGCCAATACCGGTGGAGAATAAGGTATGTCTAGCACCTATAATTTTAGCTTCAGCACCTTCCTGAGACCAACAGGGGATAGGCTGTCGGTATCACAGGCATCAGCATTCAGGATCCTACATCAGTTCTTGAATGCTAAGCTGCAAGATGCTAGCATACCTGAGGACAGAGCTACAATTATGCTAGACGTCTTCTCTGTAGCACACAACCCAGAAGTCTTGGGTGCCTCCAGCTGCACTCACATTGAAATCAAAGCACCATCCAGTGAAGAGGGAAGGGTGAACATAAACAGAAAGGGCTTCCACTCCATTGACTGCCAGGTCATGTATAACACAACGGAATAATCCTAAATGTTTGTGCTGGCAACCCTGGCAGTTACCATGATTCCCATATTTGGCACAATTCACAGCTCTATCAGAGATTCACTGGGGGGGATATCCCGCAGGGTAATTTGCTGGGTGATGCAGGTTATGTACTTGAGTCATGGATGATGATGCCCATCAGACATGCACACACACCCAGCCGGCAAAAAATGCTGTAATGAGGCATACATTCAAACAATAAATATCATAAATCATGTGCTTGGGCTGCTGAAGTCACACTTCCAATGCCTAGATACATCTGGAGGACCCCTGCAGTACAATCCCTGTACTTGTGCTGAAATTTTCACTGTCTGTCCCATCTTTCACAATATTATTCTGAGAAAATAGTTTCAGCAGGAGCAGCAAGGGGAAGGTTCACAAATCCTACCACCACCACCACTGGCAAGGTCACCACAGCCACATGCAGGTGATGAGATATAGGCATGCACAATATGCCCTTGCCAAAAGGCAATGTATAGCACACATGCTCACCACCTAAGGGGTTACAACTTTAATCGAATACACATGTTGTTGCTTGTCTTTCAGCTTTTTCCTGGTACGGGGTCATCACAGCGGAACTCTGGTCTACTAATGATTGGCAGTAGATTTTTTTCAAAATGCCAAGGTGCCAGCTTGATGCCCAACCTTCAACAAAGGCATGCCCATTTACGCACACATGTCTTTCAAACACTACCCAACCATGGGGAGGACATGCAGACTCCACACAGAAGGCATTCCCAAGCCAAGCCGAGAATCGAACGGGAGAACTTCTTGCTGTGAGGTAACAACGCTACCGCCGTACCACTTTAATCGAATACACATACATACAGTAAAATCTATGTCTGGCAATGCTCGCAATCTTTAATTACCATATCATATAATGGTGGTGAACTGCTAGCATCATACAGAGTCAGACCAAAATTAAAACACTTATAACTGCCATACTATCAAGGCAAGTGTTTAACCTGGAATATGAAAATAAATTACTAAGAACAAAAATGAATGGCATATCCTTGCATACAGTTACTTGCTAAAGCAACTAAGTAGAAGTTATGTGACTTTTATAGCAATGACACTGATATGTGACAGCACTGGCATATGTCAATAGATGTCTTCTCTAGCAACTAATAAGCCTCATGCATCAATGAGCCACACAACACAAAATCCTGGAAAAAAGTAGTACAATTTTCAAAAGACCATCACAAAGAAATGTTGCATGTCAATTACATGACCTGGAAAGGAGAAAGGCAATGTTCAGAGTTGTTGTACTATTGATTTTCAAAATGACGAATCCACAAGAGTGAATGCTAGTGTGCATTCATTCTTGTGGATTTTTTATTTTGAATGGAGATCGCACTATAGTGAGTATTGAGAAATGTACCCTTTTCTTCACTGTAGTGCGATCTTGGAGTTTGTATATATATATATATATATATATATATATATATATATATATATATATATATATATATATATATGTATAAGTTTGCAGGGGGTGTGGGGGGGTGCAGGGCAGCTTGTCCCCCTGCAAAACATTTGTAGCACATAACCGGAAGTGTAGGTATTTTCAGTAAAGTCGACATTCCTGAGTTGTCGACTTTCCTTAATTCTTACTTTCGGTTATGTAAATGATCGGTATTGTGTTTTACGACATTTTGGTTTGCATATATGCACACTTGCAATTGTCAGTTGCGAGATTTTGATAGCAAACCATATATATATATATATATATTTATATATATATATTTATATATATATATATATATATTTATATATATATATATATATATATATATATATATATATATATATATATATATATATATATATATGTATAGAGTCCAAAAACAAAATGAAGCTCGGTGCTCGGAAAATACACAGTTCAAGCACAAACATTGGAATCCAGCACCCATTTATATATCAAACCTCACAGTAAATCCAAGTTTGGACTTGTGTTCACTGACAGATTAAAGAAAAATGGCATTGATTTCTTAGATGTTAAGATAAGTAAGAAAACAAATGGCTGTATGATTATCAGCTTATACAGAAAACCATTTACTAAGAATGCTATTTTAGAA
This sequence comes from Protopterus annectens, assembly GCF_019279795.1. Taxonomy (NCBI): domain Eukaryota; kingdom Metazoa; phylum Chordata; order Ceratodontiformes; family Protopteridae; genus Protopterus; species Protopterus annectens. The sequence continues at coordinate 858,928,746 of NC_056732.1, read as the reverse complement.
GCTAGCAGTTGCCATCCTAAGCATATTACTGCCAATATACCTTGGTCACAATTTCAAAGACTCAGGCATATTTGCAGCGACGATGATGGATATAAACTTTAATTTAAAGATATGGGCAATAGATTCATAAGAAGAGGTTATCAGAAAAACAATAATGTGAAGGAACAAATTAAGGCATCTGGTTATGTTAGAGATAACTTTCTGAGAAATAGAAATGCAGATTCTTTGCAGATTAATAGATCTGCAATAGTAGATAGTATCGACTCCAAACTTTGATTTGTTATAAATTATGGCACAAATATTTTCAGAATTAGGGAAGTTGTTGCCAAACACTGGGAAATTTTAAAATCTGACCCATTTTTTGACCAATCTTTAGATGCTAGATGTTCTTATAGCTATAGAAGAGGGAAGAATATTGGTGAGTCACTTTCTTGGCATAAGAAGATTGACTGGCCTAAAGAGAATGAACATAACTATGTACTTAGGGGTAGCAATACTTGTGGGAACTGTGTGTATTGTAGGGAAGTATCACGGACTAAGTCATTCACATCTATTAACACTTCAAAAGTATTTGACATTAGATATTTGATAACTTGCCATACAGAGTGGGTGTTTTATATGGTGGTCTGCCAGTGTGGGACATTTTAAGTCGGGCAGACCTCCAGGAACCTGAAGAGTAGAATTGCAGTGCACCTTAGTGATAGCAGTTGTAAACGTCAGAGAAGTGCACTCTATAAACACAAATTAGAACACATTTCAGCACAATTCCTTTGTGTTGGGACTGATGTAGTGAAAGGGGATAGACTGTCAGACATTAGCAAACATGAGCTTTTAGACCAAACAGAAAGGATGTGGATGGTTAAGCCAGGGGCTTTATATAAGCCCCGACCTAATGATCACTGGTGAGGCATGATTTATATTGTCACTGTTCTTCTTTCTCAACTCATTGTTTAACATTATGTGCTTATATTAAATGCATAATATGTTGACATAATGGTTTTGGCCTAAACAACACATTAATAAGAATTTTGCGGTTGATTATATGTACTTAATTGCACATTTAATAAGTTGACTAATGTTCTTTGAGTAATATGCTTTTCAGATGTTTGTTCCATATTGGGGAATGTATACTTAAAAAGGCGTATGCCGTTAACTGAATGGGGACCATGGCATATTAATATTGGTGGTTGCTGTATTGTATTTTCACACTGATGACACCAGGGGGGGCGAAACCGGTCACCAGTCTGTGTTGGAGCCAAATGGCTGCTATGGAAGCTGCTTGAATGTTTGTTCTACTGGAAAAAAAGTTTTCTATACACTTATTTAAGTGTTTTGGGCCCTCTTTCTTTTGGATTTACTATGAGGTTTGATATATAAATGGGTGCTGGATTTCAATGTTTGTGCTTGAACTATATATGTATGTATGTATATATATATATATATATATATATATATATATATATATATATATATATATATATATATATATACACTAACCACTCAGTCAGCTATGTACCCTGGGCATCAGACAAAAGACTTATGTATCCCCGAGTCTAAAAGATAGAAAATTAAGAATATGGAACAGTCATTATCATTTATGCAGGACAGTGTTGGGGGAAGGGGGTAGGTGGCCATGGCTGACACAAAGGGTTAGTGTGTGTGAGTAAGAAAGACAAGCAGCCAGAAATGTTTATCAAGTATCACATGGTCACTGAGACAAAATGAGCTATAAGCCTCATGACTCACCCATGTAACTGTTAAATGTGTGTGTATGTATGGGCACTCAAGGTGAAACGTGTGTGTGAGTGTCTGCAAGAACACAGCCAAGCTCTGTGCTAGTTCTACATCCTGGCATGTTGGACAGCTGTGAGCAATGCATGGTAGAGGTAAAAGTTCATCATCATACCCAACTGTAACTCAAGAAGGAACAATATAAACAACTTGCCCTAGGCTTACAACCAGCAGCAATCATTAAAACTTAAAAAGGGCACTTGGAGGCTGCAGATGAAAGGAGACACCACTTTTGAAGTTATAAAGCTATAAAAACAACCCTTTATTCAGGGTGGAGCCTAGATGGCCAACTGAGAGCAGTGAATTTTGAGAGCTCCATAAACTAGTATAATAATATAGGAAAATGTATTATTTTCAAGTTTAAAATGTCAGAAATCTATAGATAAACTACTAAACTACATAAATATCAATTTTGGTGGAGATATACAAAAATGTTCCTGTCAGGTAACTTGGAGATATAGTGAGTGACTGAATATGAACAACTCAAGGAATTCTCACCCAGATGCTGCTTTGAAAAAAGAACTGCAATTGATAACATCTACCTTACAGGAACTATCTTTGAAGATTGATGGCTTTAAAAATGACTTAGAAAACCTCAAATTAAATTCTCAAAAACAGACTGATAGTCTTAAGGAACTATTACTGCAAAACCATACAAAAATAGCAAATACAGAGACTTCTCTAAATGACATTGAAGGGAGACTCAAAAGAGGAATAATTCCAAAAAAGAATTTCTGCTTAAACAGAATACATGGCTGCTTAGCAAAAAAGATGACTTAGAAAACAGGGAAAGGGGAAACAACATAAGGATCTTTGGTCTGCCTGAAAACACTAAAGGTGAAGACATTATTTCATTCTTAACAACCTGGATTCCTGAATTTTTGGACTTGAAAGAGGGACTTTCATTTGGAATTGAAAGGGCGCATAGAGCACTGAGAGAACCTGCTTCTAGCTCAACAAATCCTCCACCTACATCCATAGTTATACAATTTCTTTCATCTCTGAACAAGGAACTAATATTAAAATCTGCTTGGAGAAAATTATCTTTAAAATACAATGCAGGCTTGATAAGGTTTGACAATGATTATTCTTCCAGAATTCTGGAACAAAGGAAAAAAGTCTGGTCAATAATAAAATTGTTGAAACAAAACAACATTAAAGCAGAGCTGGCCATTCCAGCCAAGATAAAAATACTTTTTACCAATTAAATGAGAACCTTTAATGACTTAGAAGAAGCTACTATATTCATCAAAAGCAACAACATAGTGTCTATCCCAGAAGAAATGGAATGGATGGCCCCTACTCTTAAAATAATGTTGTTGTTTTTCTTTTGGCTTTTCCCGGTTAGGGGTCGCCACAGCGGAACTCCGATCTGCTAATGATTGGCAGTAGATTTTTATGGTGCCGAGGTGCCAGCTCGATGCTCAACCTTCAACTAAGACACACCCATTCACGCATGTCTTTCAAACACTACTCAACCATGGGGAGAACATGCAGACTCCACACAGAAGGCGCTCCAGCCGAGAATCTAATGTGAGAACCTCTTGTTGTAAGGCGACAACACTACCGCTGCACCACCACGGCTTTTCCCTATAAAGGAAACAAATCCTTGGACTGATACTAAAAAGAAGAAACAAAAATATGATTCCAAGATAGCTGTCCCAAAAAAAAAAAACCTCTTACAACTACATCTCTCAAAGCATCAAATGATATGGTACATCACTTGTCATCTGTTTTTATTTTTAAAAAAAGAAGGGTTTCTTAAACAACTGAGAAACAGTAATGATTTATTCAGAATGTTCAAAGAGCCCAATAATTCTTCACAAACAAAGGTAGGTCAAGATGGGTCACTATTTACATTATATATAAGTGAAACAAAGCAACATATAATATAAACGTAGAAGTTTTTATTCCCCTACTTGAACTCAATGAATACTTATCTTGTTCATTTTTCATTGATTTTACTTATAATAATTTAAGTAATTAATTAATAAACTAATTCAATAATGTACCATTCATCAGAGTTCAGACTCAAATGTGACAAATTAACATAATATATAATAGCAGTAACAGTAGAGTGTTTTGAAAAAAAAATGCTGTCATGGACACTAATGCCTTCTTCACTTAAAGTATGATTTAGAAATGTCATGTATATCCTGATTAAATAATAGCAGGAAGCTCTTAGTACAAATGTTGTCATTATTCTAAATATAGTTAATATCAATTATGGCAGGTATCACAGATATGAGTGCTGTTTTATCAATCCTGATATGATGTGCGTGGATCCAGCCATGTTTAGCAGCTAGTACAAATGTCATTATTATTCTGTCTAAACATAATTATTATCAATTGTGGCAGGTATCATAGCTTTGAGTGCTGTTTGATTAAGCCTTACATGGTGTATGTGGATGCAGCTGTGTCTTGCAACTTTTATATGTTGCCATTTTCATCTCTGGGAAGCCATCAAGGTCTACTGACACTTGTGAATTTGGAAGAGACATTTGGTGTTTTAGCCTGGATCCAGGAGAAGGTGATGAATAGAATTGTGATTTGGGATATTTTGGCAGAGAATGGTTTGTTTGAACGTCTATTGAGTGAGAGGTGGGAGGGCTGCAGGAGTGTGTTGTCTCTTGATGTGGCGGCTTGTTGGGAGCTTTTTATTTATTTTTTATCTGTTTGCTCTCTGTTCTTTTCCTGGCTGCTGCCTCACTGAAAGGGAGGAAATTTAGGCTTGAAGATGCAGTGAAGTTAAGTTTTGCTTCAGGTGCATCGCAAGCCACTGGTATGCAGTACACAGATGTACTAACAGAAACAGATGCTCTCAGGTTGCTATGGTAAGGGAGACAGAGTGACGATAATGATTAACGACTCTGAGGAGCCTCCGAGGTGATTCGCGGCAATGACGATTTTTGTTTAAAAAAAAAAAAATATATATATATATATATATATATATATATAATAAAAGGGCTGTTTTAAACCACATGTACACATATTGATGGTCTCCCGACACTTCATTTAGCTCATTAAGTTGATTCGTGTTAAAAAAATAAATAAATATATAATAAATGCAATTTTATATTTAAAATGTATATTGGTCCAAACACATTAAGGACTTACATAAGAGTGGAAGTCTGGGTTATTGTGAAAGACTAAGAGCACTTGGTCTTGTGCAGTACCCTTTGCAATGGT